>NC_135804.1:26507056-26807056 GCF_964213995.1 Mustelus asterias
GTCTGAATCAATATGAAAGAGGGAACTGAGACATTTTGAGGAATTGTGCTTTATTTCTCCATGTTTTGTAAGAATCTGGTCTTTTTCTAGATTCCTGAAAGGCTTGCCGGTAAATTCAGTGTCTGTGCCAGAGCAACTGAAGTCCAGCATCCAGATGGAACCAGTTAAGGCTGGAATTCAATACGTCATCAACACTCGGGTAAATGTTTAATGCAATATCTTCATTGCTCTTTTGCTGGTTGGTTTAAGGATGCCCTTCCTTACGTGAAAGGTTTTGTCTAATCTCCCCCTTTTTATGTAGCAAATGTTTATCTAGATATCGTGGACTCTTGTCTTTCATCATAGAATCATAGAATCCCTACAGTGCAGAAGGAGGCCATTCGGCCCATCGAGTCTGCACCGACCACAATCCCACCCAGGCCCTACCCCCACATATTTTACCCGCTAATCCCTCTAACCTACGCATCTCAGGACTCTAAGGGGCAATTTTTAACCTGGCCAATCAACCTAACCCGCACATCTTTGGACTGTGGGAGGAAACTGGAGCACCCGGAGGAAACCCACGCAGACACGAGGAGAATGTGCAAACTCCACACAGACAGTGACCCGAGCCGGGAATCGAACCTGGGACCCTGGAGCTGTGAAGCAGCAGTGCTAACCACTGTGCTACCATGCCGATACTTCCCGATCAGAATGTTTGTCTTGTCTATTCCTTTTGTCATTTTGAACAATTTTCAATGGCCTACAACACAAGCCTGAATTATGTGAGGCTTGGATACCCCACTCTTCCCCCAGCTCAAAGGTCGCGGGTGGGAGGGGGCAGCCCACCAAACGGGCCACCAGCTGCCCTGCAGCCATTCAACAGCGACTCCACCAATAAAAGGCTGGTGGCAGGATTTCCACTCCTTAGAAACAGGAAATCTCCCCTCTCACTCAGAGAGCCTATTAAGGAGGGACAACTCCCGGCCCAACACCAACCAATACAGGGAAAGCTGCCAGGCTGGCCACTTGGCATAGGCTTCTCCCACTGCCAGTTAAATCTCCATGAGGCCCTTAATTGGGAATTACTTGGCCCACTGGTTGGCAGGTAGGTCAGTGCCACCCTCATGACTGATATAATTGCAGTGGTGGCAAGGGTGATAGGGACGCAGTGGGCAGACTAGCCACTGCACTTACCAAGCAGCCCCCCCCCCCCCCCCCCTTTAAACCCATTGGCAGAGGGCACAAAATCCAGTTGCTTTATTTTTTTCCTTATAACTCACACTCCTACTTTTGTTATAACCCTGATGTTGAGTGCACACTTTCCAGGGTTACCTCTGCGGCACCATCTTTCCCTAATTGGTCTATGTTTTCTAAGTTTCGTGAAAGGTTTTGTGGTCAGGCTGATGGATCAATACTGCTTCCTCCCCCAACCCCACTTTGAGTAGTGGTGTACCATCAGTTACCCTGCACAGGTCCTGTTACACATTGGAAAAATTGTGTTTAATGCCTTTACTGCTTCCTCACTAACCTGCTGCATTCAAAGCATTTCATCCCAGATATTAAACATGTTTTATCAATTCTATGAACTGTCTCTTTGTTAATATACATTCATCCCTGTTCTTGCTAAAAGAATCCTTTGAACAGAATGCAGTGAAGTTAGGTTGAATAATGTTAGTTAGTTCCAATTTGCTCTTGGATTGTAAGGAATTCAATGGTTTCTGTTCTTGAATAGGTGACATGAGGTTATTTACCCCCACCCCTGCCACCCCCAGTTAGATAAATTGGAATGAGTCCTTGAAAATGCAGATCAAAATTGCTTTGCTGGGTGGAGAAAGCCTGATGGCCAAATGTTTCTATGCACCATTTCATGCTTTGCTCTTTTCTGAATTTAGCATTTGTCTTGACATTCTGGGTTTTCTTTCCAAAGGTAGGACCAGGTCCACAGTTGATAGAAGACACCAACCTTCACCTACTTGGAGAGGATGGACTTCCCAAGCAATAGTGCCTGAAATATGCTCTTCTGCAATTGAATGGAGAGCTGTAAGATCTTTATACTGATTGCAATAAACTTGGCATTTGCTTCTGTGCATTATATTGCACATGCAGATCATCTCTGGTTTCAGTTTGTATCAACAAAGTACAAACATTTCTTCTGTACAATTTTTGGCGCATGAGATGCCTGATTTCTGAGTAAAGTACTAAAATCAGGTTTTGGCAGAAATTTGAGGTGTAGTTTGGACACTGCTGCCTATATACCAACATACCTGGCCTAGTAATACAACTTAAAATTCCCATCACCTGGATCTTGGTTCAATTAATAGTATATTTTTTGTCCATGACTCTGCAGTAAAAAAGGTACTGTGTTCATGAAGTGTTATCTTTTATCCAATATAGTTTAATGTAATTTGATTTCTGATGAAATCCATTTAAATCTTCATATCAAAAGCTCATCATTTAGTTTCCATTCAGATTTGAACGTCGAGCAGATAACATTGCTGACAAATGCTTCATTCAGATGTAAAGCACTGACTAACAAGATTGGTTAGCAGTATGTGTAGACGTTTTCTTGCCACTATTAATGAAATAGTGTATGTAGAATATTCCAATGAATCCCATAGCCTCATTGTATATTTGAATTCACGTCATTGTTATCAATGGTGGGTTCGAATCCAGCCATGGCAGAGGGTTGAATTTGAAAAATATCTGGAATTAAAAATCTACTGAGGACCATGAAACCATTGTCAATTGTCGGAAAAACCCATCTGGTTCACAAATGTCCTTTAGGGAAGGAAATCCACCGTCCTTACCTGGTCTGGCCTACATGTGACTCCAGAGCCACAGCAATGTGGTTGACTCTCAACTGCCCTCTGAAATGGCCTCGCAAGTCACTCAGTTCAAGGGTGACTAGGAACGGGCAATAAATGCTGGCCAGCCAGCAAAGCCCATGCCCCACAAATGAATTTTTAAAAATGCTGAAAGCTAAATCTGGGTGAGATTTGCATCTTAGAATTATAAATGCCATAGATTTAAATTGGCTGGAATTTTACTGCGCGCCACCTGCCCCCCCCCCCCCCCGGCCACCGGGCGGACAATAAGAAAGTCCGTTGACCTCGTTCAGGATTTTACAGTTTTGGGACAAGTAAGGCTGTAAAATCCCACCCATTATCTTTTGAACATTGTCCCTGAAACCTGCTGTAATTATTGAATTAATGCACTACATTTACCCAAATTTGGAATTCATTGCAAACCAAATCAACCTCAGAAACATATAGCTTGATACAACAGCTACAAAAAGCTTATATTTTTCACTTGGAATGGACCTTAAACTCTCTGTTGAGAACCACCAGAAACTCCAAGAACTCGAAACCCTTTTCAAAGCTAACTGAATATGATAAGATTGAGATGTGACTGGTCCGGAATGAAATCTAATAATGCCACTGGAAGAAAAGCTGTACCTTGGGTGTCAGCACATCACTGCGGTTGGGGAGTTTGGGGGGGGCAGGGTGGGTGGTGTTGGAGTGCATTTGCATGTTTTAGTGACTAAATTGGGACTTAGACATCTCTCTCTTCATTTTTCATCTGTTATTCTTTATAATGTGTAGTGATTTAAAGTTTATCTGCATTTTATATTACCTCTTTTCTAATTAGGGTATTTTACAAGTACCCTCATCTCACCGGCTGACCATCACTGTGTATCAGTCAACCTGATCTCAGAGCTTTGGCATTGTCACTTTTGGGAGAATATGCTTGTGGTTAGGGAATGGGGGCAGGGTTGGGCTTTGGGAATTTGGGTTCATTCGTCATCTGAATTCCCTGTGCCTTCAATACCATTTGTGGTAAATCCCTTGCCTCCACTTTTTCACTTAATATTTGGTTCATTTCAGATTTAGATTCATTATCATAAATCCCCAGTTCTATGTTCTACCTTCAGTTGGTGCACGTTAATTGCATACTGTGCCACTGAGGCACCTTGCATTGATTCCTCCAGTGTTTCTCTGATTTTCTCCTAATTCCAACATTGCTTTACTAACTTCAATTGTATAAACCAAACAGAATTTCTATTTATTTGATACAATACAGGAGCTGCAGACATTGTGTAGCAGAATTGATTGAATAATCTTTTCCAGATTACCACAGTGCTTGATCGATATATATTTATTATGATTATGCCTGGTTTTCTTCTATATTTAATCTTAGAAGTTGGTACAACTTACATTTTTCCTGATGTATTTATATACAGAAATCAAAGTAAAACATCAGGTGAGGGGAATGTTGTCAGTTACTAAGCAAAGAACATTCTATTTCCAAAACCCAGTTCTAACTTCAGGCACTTCCAGGCCAAATGTAGCACAACCTCGGTGCAGAGAAAAGCTTCTTTATTGTTGAAAATGTACCTTCATGCCAACCTCAGAAGAATATCATTTTTCACTTCTCCACACTTGGCATGTTTGGCCTATTTGATTTATTAAAATTGCTAAATTATGGGCAGTTTTATGCTCACAGTCAGTGATTCCATTTTACGTAGTATTCTTGGAGGCAGCAGAAAGAGGAGATTACTATTCCATCAGTCTGGGATGGATTCAAAGTTTAGCAGCCGCAATAAAGGCAATGTTCTAACCTCATGCAACTCATTAATTTTGTTGGAGAAGTGAGTTTTATAAGATGTCCAATATTCTCTAAGTGTTGAAACAATGCTTTCTGTGAGCTTGTTCAGAAAATAAATTGTTTACTTAAAATATATTTATGCTGGATTTATTATTAAAATTGCTTCATATTACTATCAGCCTAAGTATATGCCTGCACCCCACAGATTTTCAATTTTCTCACACACTGGCACAGTGGTTAGCACTGCTTCCCCACAGCGCTGGGGAGCCAGGTTCGATTCCCGGCTTGGCTCACTGTGCGGAGTTTGTATATTCTCCCAGCGTCTGCGTGGGTTTCTTTGTCTGCGTGGGTTTCTTCCAGGTGCTCTGGTCTCCTCTCTCAGTCTGAAAGACGTGCTGGTTAGGTGCAATGGCCATGCTAAATTCTCCCTCGGTGTACCCGAACAGGTGCCAATGTGGCGACTAGGAGATTTTCACAGTAACTTAATTACAGTGTTAATGTAAGCCTACTTGTGACACTATTGAATAAGCTTTAAATATTTTCAGAATCCTACAGTATGTCTACCACCGTCACTATATGATCAATAAAGTATTCAAATTCCTCAACAGATGTTGTATCAGAAAAGAATGTGGATGATGGGAGTGTTTTTCTAAAATGGAACCAGCACAGCCGGAGGGTTTCAGTAAAAGCAGGTGAAAGCCAAAGAATGTCAGCCAATGAGTGAATTAACACAGGCTTGACTATTGTTCATGTAGCAATAAACATGGCCACAGTGGTAGGACTCAGACCGTTCTGTATGCACGTACATGCAGTAGTATTTTATGGATTCTAATTTGTTGTCTTCTTGCTGGCAGTTGTCTGCCTTACACGCCACCCAATTTTTGTTTCCATTGAAGTCAATGGGAAGGATGTCAAATGGATTGTTGATTCGTTAATGCCCATTTTGCACCATTGTGTCAAAGGTGAATTACACCCCTCATAATTTTGAATTCCGTTTGTTTTTATACTTCAAAAGACTGAAGGGGCAGCTACCAAATTAAAGCTAGACAGTAATGTCGCACCTACTTCTAACTCCAAAAGCAGTTTTTTTCAAATGAATGTTCATGCTCCGTTGTGAAGTACAATGCTCATTGGTTAAGCTGGGCAGGTCTTCATGTCCAGTCAACTTTAAGTCAGCATTTATCTGTTGCATAATCTGAATACTTATTTTACTGTCGTCCTGGTTGTAGCCATACTATGGAGATTGTGGAGATATTATGTTGAACTTTGCGAAGGAGCATAAAATTCACTACCCTGCATTGCAGTGGATTGCAAAACATTGAGTAAATTTGAGGAGATAGCCAGATTTTTAATTCATAATGGGTTGAAGGCTTATGGAGAATGGGCAGGAAAGTGGAGTTGAGGCTCAGATGGGATCAGCCACGATCCTACTGACTGGTGGTGCAGGCTCGAGGGGCTGAATTACCTATTGCTGCTCCTAGTTCTTATGTTCTTATCTGTGTACATGGATCATAACATCTCTTTAGCCCACCATTGTTCCTAGATCTTTAATATTAAGGAAAGTATTCTGTTCTATACTTTAAGGTCCAAAGTGGATAACCTGAATTGGCTTACGTTGAAATCCATTTACCACAATGTTGTCCATTTACTTAATGTATTGTGTCTCTATCATTTTATGTTTTAATGTTGCCTATCTTTGTGTCATCATAAAACTTGGCCTTCACTCCCATCAATAATAAATACTGTGAACAGTTGAGGCCCCAACACAGATCCTTGCAGGACAGCACTCATCCTTCTAATGTGTGTCTGCCCATAAACCTTCCTCTCTGCTGCTGCTAGCCAATGTTCTAATTGGATCAAAAATTTGCCTTCAATTTCATGAGCTTCAACTTTAGCCATGTCTTTATCATGTCTTTAATGAGTTCCATACGCTATCATCTGGGCTCACTTAATCACCTCGCCGGTCGAGCTTCACACCGGTGAGAATCACAGCTGGTCTCTATCAGCGGAGAACAAACATGATGATCTCAACGGGGGGATCGGAGACCATGGAAGCCCCTGGGTGCTCCTAGTTCTTATGTTCTTATCTGTGTACATGGATCATAACATCTCTTTAGCCTACCTGGCACCCAGCCACTGAGCACCCTGGCAGTGCCCACAAGGCACCATAACTGCCGGGGCAGTGCCAAGGGGCTGGGGCCTGAGTGGGGGTGGAGCTATGATGGGGAGAGGGAAGGAGAGCTCCACAGGAGTGGGAGGGGGGATCTCTGCCAGAGTGGGAGGGAGTGGGGGAAATCTGCCGGGGGAGGGAGGGAAGGGAACTCTGCACAAGGGGTGGCGATCAGGGTGGGAAGGAGAGAGCTTTGCTAGGGGGGCAATTGGCAGGGGGAGTGTCAGTGCGGAGGGGGTCCCAATGTCTGTGAGCGTGGGGCACATTACTACGAATTTGCCATTCCCGATGAGATAACCGGAAGTGTGCGCCACGCTCCGCTCCTGCTTTCTCCCATTTCCCATGCAATTACACAGTGCACGTCGATCACACAGTGGAGGGGGTTTTCAGTGGTAAATCCAGCCATCAGCTGACAATCCTATGGTTAAAAAGGGAGGATCTGCACCATGGTCACAGCTTTCCTGCCCAATTCCATTGTTCTAAAGGTCATACTTGAAAGCACAAAAGGTGACACGTTGTTTTTAAAGTTAAATTTCACTTTTAAACATTTCACATTTGTTTGGTTTGGTGTGTTTGCATCATTGTGTTCAGACTAACTTGGTCAGAGGGCTAAGTACTGACATGCCTCATGGTTGACACACATTAATGTTTACAGGACAGTTAGGGACATGTTTTTGTGGGTGAAATAATGTTGTGCTTTAGCATTCACTCTTCATTGAATGTTCATGTTAGTGTCCAGTGTTGTACTCACCACTCTGTGGGACATGGTTGAACTTGGCAGTCTCAGCTGGGCCCTTTGTCCATGCATTGTAAAGGTGAGTGTCTGATCTCACTCTCAGCAGGACTAATTGAAATATTGTAAGTGAACTAAAAATCCTGGAAGCACTCTGCCAGCCCACACCCTGAGATGACAACAGCTATGGACAGTCCTGATACTGCCCTTTAGGCCCCTTCTTACCTTGACTGACTATTCCCACCAGGAGCCTTCCCATCCCAGCACATCAGGCCCTTTCCACTCCACTCCTCCATACCCTCCTCCCCACCCTCTGTCCTCCCCTTGATTCCCCCTTCCAGACCCCACTCCAAGCAACCATCCCCCGTCCCCTCACAACTGACTCATCCTCCCAGGTCCCAAGTTTCCATATGAGCTGCCAATCCCCTCTCTTGTGCCATAGAGGTCAACAGGGAAAACCGCACAACTATGCAAAGCTACCTTTAAACAAATGTGAACTGGGTGCTGCTGATTTTATCATGAAGGCAGAACATAATTTAAAAATGTTTTGTGCTAATGAATATTAATGAATGCAAATGTATTTAAAAAATGAAGTTTGCCACAGCTTGACGCCACAAACGTGTCGCTGATTCTATCTCTGCATCTCAGCCCACCATTAAGAAGTTGAGATTTCGCATCTGGCCTTATTAAGTCACCCATCTCCTACACTATGCTTCCCACTCATAAAATCTCCCCTTACATTTCTGAGATTTGTGACATCTATAAATTTTGAAATTATGCCAATTTCAGCTTATTAATAAAAATCAAATAGTGTTGTGATCCACGAGAACATCAGTTTATTTCTCTCTAGTCTGAAGAACAACTTCACCATTTACTTTTTGCTTTCTGTCCCTTAGCTAATTTTGAATCCACGCTGCTATTGCCTCACTCTGTAGAACGAGAGACCCCCCCTGCAAATGGATAACTCATTTCAGCGAGCTAAACTTTTTCTATTACACAGAATATAATTGAGCAGCAGGAATTTTATCATGGTGCCTCTCAGGACAGGAAAACGTTGGGTGATTTATTGCCCTGGAAACCAACTGAAAATCAGACCACACAATCTTCTTTTGCAATCTGGGAGATTCCCCCTTCTGTTTCCATAATGGTCAAAACAAGCGATGCACATTTTTTCTTATAAGCCGCAAGAGGATTTACGAGAGGCAGAACAAGGAAGCAAATATACATAATGTTCTTCCTGACGTGGCCGAATGTACGATACAAAAGCTCACTTAGTAAAATGTTGGGTTGTTTCTGGAATTGATGTGGGCTGTGTTCGGGTTCGAAACTGGAAAGTTTTGCTTATAGCTAAATTTATTCTCGTGTTGAACAACTTCCCCCTTTGACTTCATTCACTTCTTCCAAATAAAAATGCAAGTCCATTGGGTCCTAGCTATGTCTGACTTTTAGATGCAGCATTTGATCCCATTCTTCTCAGGTCCCCGCCCTCACCTCTTTTTTCAGTACATTGATAACCGTTTGGTACTATTTCCTGCTCTCTTCCTGAACTGGAAAATGTCATCAACTTTGCTTCCAATTTTCACCCTTCCTTCAAATAGTCCATCTCCGACTCTTCCCTTTACTTCCTCAAATTCTCTACCACCATTTATGGATTAATATCTACTATAGGCCCACTGAGTCCCACAGCTACCTTGACTACACTTCCTAGAAACTCAGGAATAGGAGTAGGCCATTTGGCCCCTCAAGCCTGTGTCACCCGAGCCCACTTCCTGTTTGCACTCTATTCCACTTTCCCAGTTTCTCAAGCCTCTGTTGCATTTGTTTCAATGATGCCACCTCCCAGACCAGTGCTTCCAATGTGTCTTCCTTTTTCCTCAACCGAGGATTTTCCCAAATGTGGAGTTAGTCAGGGGGTGGCAGGTGTAAGGTCCATTTGGAAGTCAGAGAGGTCAACACAACAGTTACCCAGCAGTTAGAAATGGTTCTAATCCTTCTAACTTTTCCTGAGTCACTATTCTGCTAAGAGAGCCAGAACCATCCAACGGGCAGAATTTTCCCCAAAAAATGACTAAGGCTGGAATTTTCCAGCTTTCCCGCCCCGCTGCTGCTGCAAACGAGGATGCAGAATTTGGCACTCAGCCAAATCTCCGTTCACTGCAACAGGAAAATCCCGCAGGTGTGAACGACCAGAAAAGTCCTTCCCTAAGTGTAATTTCAGGCAAGAAAACTGGTGTGATTTGCATCGGCACACTTCGTCATTTTTTTGGAAGAGTGGTGAGTTTTGCACCAATTCTGAGAGTGGCGAGGCCTAAGCACGTCAGTAAGCCTGCCTTCACAGAGATCGGGCACCATTTCTAAAGTGTGCCCTGATCTCAAATTGAAATTGAGAACCCCCTCCTTCCCCCCCCCCCCCATGGACATTGGGGACCCCCCCACCTCCCCTCGTTGAAGGGACGTTTACCCACACCCCCTCCCCAACAAAGATCAACAACATCAGGGCATTCCTTCTTCATGATCCAGCCTCCTCAGGCTCCACTCCCTCATGCCCCAGCACTTTTGGCACTACTCAACACCTTGGCAGTGCCCGTCTGGCAGTGCTGAGGTGCCACCTGGCAGTGCCAGGCTAGCCTTGCCAAATTGACAATACCCAGTCATGTCCCAACCATCAGCAGCTTCAATGGCCTCCAAGGCCTTCCCCCACCCCACCCCACCTCCAGGCCTGGTGTGGCCATCATGCCTGCCCTCCATTTGTGGAGACCAGTCGTAATTCTTGCTGGACTCCCGATGTGCCCATGGGTCCGAAAATGCCTGAAGCAGGGAAGATCCGGACTCGGACAGAATCAAGCATATTTAAATGCTCATTTAAATAGACTCATATGTTTTCCACCCAGTAAAGGAATTACATACGGGAGCGATGGCTGGGAAGATACCGACAAGATTTCGTGCTGGCACAGAATTTGCTAAACCACTCAGCCGCGATTCGCTGGTCCCATTCCACTCTAACACCTTCTGTGCCAGGCACAAGGCAGCCAGAAAACCACAGCCAACGTCTCTGACTTTGAATTGGTGTTTGGGAGTGTTCATGACTCAGGGTACTTGCCCAACAGAAGTTGAAACTTCCCAGGCAACTCCCATGCAGCCCTCAGACGGGGACTTCCAACTGCCAGGGTCCCTGAGCACATCTCCTGCTCTACGTCTGGGGTGCTACCCTCCAGAAAATGGAAGACTTGGGCGAACATAAGCTCAAGGAACAGTACCAAGATGGCACCGGAGCGAGACGACTTCTTGCAAGCAGTGCCCAGCATACCTTCTAATTCTATCCTTTACGCTCATTCTATGCTTCTCAAACTTTATTATAACTCTTTTAAACTCTCTAACAATGCTTTAATTCACTACATTCTGCACTCTCTCCTTTCCTTCCCTATGTATGGTATGCTTTGTCTGTATAGCACGCAAGAAACAATACTTTTCACTGTTTACTAATACATGTGACAATAATAAATCAAAAAATCTTTCAATTGGGCAATACAAAGCCTTCTGGACTTGATCAATTTGTGTTTAACAATCTCAGATCATAACCAATATTCCCATTAATTCCCAATGGCAGCTATTGGTTCTGATTCTGCTCCCCCCGCCCGCCCCCCCCTCCCCCCCAAATCTCCTCTAGACTGTTGTTTAATTCCTTTCCTTGGCTCTCCCCTCATCCTCCTTTGCTTCACACCATCATCCCTTTTGTCATTTAGTCTCTCAGCCACCTCACCACAGATCCTCAGTGTTACTCTTCCCCTACTCGCTTTAAACCTGCTGGACCATGTCAGACACTGCCTCACTCTCTGCCCCCACACACACACCGCCTGCCCGGCTGAGCGTTTGCAGCATTTTTTTGATTGAAACTTCCTCTTAGATCAAAGTGACGGTGTCAAAACCCAAAGGCTGTGTGTGCCATTGGTCACGTAATGAGAGAGAAAAGAGAGGAAGTGACGTGAGGTCACTTTGCTACAATCTGGAGAGAGAATAAAGACACAGAGTGCAGGAGCTGAGATTGAGAGCGAGTGGGGAGTGTGAAATTAACCAGTGTACGCACCATGGGGCAGATCGAGTGGGCTATGTGGGCAAATGAACAGGCACTAGCTTCCGGACTCAGTGAGTAGCTTCCCAAACTCTCCTAAACTTTCCCAAACTTCCTCGTGTCCCCACAAAAAAAGTGTGTTTCTCTCTACAGAGTGAAACTTCTTGTAGAAACCTCACTCTCGGGGGATTAACTTTCTGTCTCTGAATTGATGGGGGTAACTTTTCTTTCTGCCTGAAACTTTTAACAAACACCAGCTGGACTGTGGAGACACGCTCACTGCTTGTGTTATTTCAGAGCAACAAGGAATATTGGGGTTCGTCTTTTTCAGCTCCTAAAACTCAATTTGTTAGGTTTTTAAAATCAAAAACAAAGCTACAAAAGATTCCAGTACTTTAATGTTGTGTCTTTCTATATACTGGAAACCGGCTGGCAATTTGCGTGATTTTAGAGCCGGGGTCATTTGGAAATCTGGTTGTATTTTCGTCTCCGATTTCATCACTTTTATTTCCTTCTTTTAGTTTTGCTTATCGGGGGCGTGGTTGGAGTGGCTGGACAGTTCAAATCCTGGGAATTTGCTGCTTATGGCATGTATCCTTATTTAAAGAACCCAAGTAATATTGTATTATAAAAGTATAATGTACATTTAAAAGAAAAACTCTTATTACTAAATATTTGTGAGCCAGTTTTAGGGTGGGAGGAGGATTGTGTGAAGCATCTAAGACCACTCAGGCCAAAGGGTCTGAGTTTTTTTAATGCTGTAAACTGCACGATCAAACTTTTGGTCATCGCTTCCAATCTGCCATTTTAATGCCTCAACATTTGCATGCTTCACGCCTCTGTGCTTTCTCACATTAATAGCAAGTTGCTGTACTAAAAATTGTCGCTTGACTTAAAAAGTCGGATGTAGTGATGGATGTATTTAAAGGCATTCAAAATACTTGTTTGTTGAGATCAGGGATGCATTCAGAAAGTGATGCCAGCATTTTGATTCCTGATAGATTGGCCCAGTTAGCCAGATGCAGAGTTTCTTTTAATTTGCTTACTTGGTATATGTGTGGTTGATTAGGCCAGCTTTTATTGCCCATCCCTAATTGTCCGTGAGAAGGCAATGGTGAGCTGGCTTCTTGAACCGCTGCAGTCAATGAGGTGTAGGTACACCCACAGTGCTGTTAGGAAGTTCCAGGATTTTGGCCCAATGACAGTGAAGGAACGGTGATATATTTCCAAGTCAGGATTGTGTGTGACTCGGAAGGGAACCTTTTGGGTGGTTGTCTTCCCATGTATTTGTTGACCTTGGACTTACAGCTTTGGAAGATGCTGTTGAAGGACCCTTGGTGAGTTGCTGTAGTGTATCTTTTAGAATGTACACACGCCTGTCACTGTGCATTTTGGTGGTGGAGGGGAGTGAATGCTGAAGGTGATAGGTTTTTAAAAATTTGTTCATGGACACAGTGCAGAGCAGTCTGATGCAATTGAGTAGCTTGCTGGTCCATTTTCAGAGGGCGTTTGAGTCATCTATATTGCTGTGTGTCTGGAGTCATGTGTAGGCCAGATTTCCTTCCTTTTAAGGACATTAGTGACCAGATAAGTTTTTACAAGAATCGACAATGGTTTCATGGCTAACATCAGATTTTAAATTCCAGATATTTATTGAATTCAAATTAATTTTGCCATGATAGGATTCGAACCCAGTACATTACCTGGGGTCTCTGGATTACTAGTCCAGTGACTATACCACCAGCATCTCCCCCACCCTAGATGGGATGCCAATCAAGCAGATTGCTTTGTCCTGAATGGCGTTGAGTTTCTAGAGTATTGTTGGAGCTGCACTCATCCAGGCAAGTGGAGAGTATTCCATCACACTCCTGACTTGTACCCTGTAAGAAGTCTCACAACACCAGGTTAAAGTCCAACAGGTTTATTTGGAATCACGAGCTTTCGGAGCGCTGCCCCTTCATCAGGTGAGTGGGTTTAACCTGGTGTGAGACTTCTTACTGTGCCCACCACAGTCCAACACCGGCATCTCCATATCATGACTTGTACCCTGTAAACAGTGAACAGGCTTTGGGGAGTCAGGAGTTTACTTGCTGCAGAATTGCCAGCTTCTGACCAGCTCTTGTAGTTACCCGATGGGTACCCTATTAGAATACTCAATAGATTAATATCTGGCTGATTTTATTGCCTCCTGGCATGCTGAAGAGGGGGAAAAATGGCAACCTTCCTCAAAATGTACGATGGTGATGTTCAGAAAATGGAACACACCCTTTGAGGATGGGAAGGAGTGAACATTTGACTTCCTTCTGTTTGATGGAAACAGAATAGCAGGGCAGTGAAAATGGAAGTGATGGACATACCGCCCTTTCCCACACTGCTGGTACTTTCCTTGGCATCACCCACAGGGTGGTTGTTTACCTGGATTAGGTGGGGATGTCAGTAAATAGGGTAGCACGGTGGCACAGTGCTGCCTCACAGCGCCAGGGACCCGCGTTCAATTCCAGCCTTGGGTCACTGTGTGGAGTTTGTACATGCTTCCTGTGTCTGTATGGGAGAATGGCCAAATGGCCTCCTTCTGCACTGTAGGGATTCTATGATTCTAATCTGTGTAAAGGAGGCTCCTATAATGTGCATAAATTGCCATTTTGATTGTCTGCAACGGCAGCCTGTATTTCTATAGCCCTTTTAATATGGAGAAATATTTCAAGCTGCTTTATGCAAATATTACCAAACATGATACCAAGCCACATATAAATATTGCGACAGGTGAGCAAAAGTTTGCTGTAAATTTTAAGGGGCACCTTTTTAAAATTAAAAGATGTGAGAGAGGTGGAGAGGCTTAGGGAGGGAATTCCACAATTTAGAATCTAAGCAGCTGATACCATAGCCACCAGCAGTGGAAATTGGGAGTGCACAACGGGCTGGAATTGGACGCGTGCAGAGATCTCGGAGGGTTTGAGATATTGGTTGGGGCATGTGCCGAGTGCACATTGAGCTGCATTGGAACAGTCTGCAGCTCAGTATGTGTATGCTAGTGAAGACTGGCCCTCCGATTGGATTACCCCCCCCCCCCCCCAGCCTCCACTGAGAGGTGCCAATGGCGCATTCTGTTGGTCAGCTGCCTCACAATTAAAATCCATCAACTGTCAGACTCCAAAAAGCCTTTGATGAAAAAACTCTTATCAGCTTTATATTGCTACAGCTATGTTTGATATCAATATAATTCAGCTGGTTCATGAAGTGGAATTTTTGATTTCCAAATGAAGAATTCCCATTGAGGTTTTCTGATCACATTATTGTCACTTGATGTAACTGACTTGCCGCGCTACAGCCGCCCGTCTGGCCCTCGCCTGCCTCACCCTCGCCCTCCTTGCCCTTGCCTACCTCGCCCTCACCAGTTGTAGCCGCCCCCCCACCTGACCCTCGCCCTCCTCGTCCTCGCCCACCTCACCCTCGTCAGTTACAGCCACCCGCCTGGCCCTTGCCCACTTCAACCTTGCCCGCTACAGCTGGCTGCAGAACTATCTTTGACTGTTCCCACATTTACTTGAATCAATCTTCTGCTTCTCCACAGTTGTCAGCATTCAGAAAGCACTTCAGTTTGTGCTTTTTTTGGATCCAAAGTGGATGACCTCAAATTTCTCCGTTAGACTCTCTTTTCCAGTTTTGCCCTCTTGTTACATTTGTCTATGGTTGTAACTTCCCGCTCCTACCTTTACTACTTGCATCTTTTTCCAACTTGGTATTTTCTGCAAACGTGGATGTACAACTCTAATCCTTCATTCAACTCATTGATAAATAAGGTAATAAAGCTGAGGCTCCATTACAGATACCTGGGGAGCATCACTTATTAAATCCCAATTGAAGTGTGTACCCTTTTATCACTGCTCTCTTTTTCTTGCCTCTGCACCAGTTTCCAATCCATATAAACCCCTGCTCACTAACGTCAAGTTGACTTGAAGTGCTACCCAGCCAATGAGCTATATTTGGAGACATCATTGTGATGTACGAAGTGCAACATGCAAATTTGTGCACACAGTCCCGCAATTAGTAATAAGACAAATGACCTGATAATTGTTCATGGTGATATTAGTTGAGGAAGAAATTCTGAGCAGAATACTAATTCCCATGCTCTTTGAAAAGTTCATTTTGATTTGATTTATCATTGTCACATGTATTAGCATACAGTGAAAAGTATTGTTTCTTGCGCGCTGTACAGACAAAGCATACCATTCATAGAGAAGGAAACGAGAGTGCAGAATGTAGTGTTACAGTCATAGCTGGGGTGTAGAGAAAGATCAACTTAATGCAAGTTAAGTCCATTCAAAAGTCTGATGGCAGCAGGGAAGAAGCTGTTCTTCAGTCGGTTGGTATGTGACCTCAGACTTGTGTATCTTTTTGCTGATGGAAGAAGGTGGACGAGAGAACGTCCAGGGTGCGTGGAGTCCTTAATTATGTTGGCTGCTTAGCCGAGGTAGTGGGAAGTGTAGACAGAGTCAATGGATGGGTGGCTGGTTTGCGTGATGGATTGGGCTACATTCATGACCTTTTGTAATTTCTTGCGGTCTTGGGCAGAGCAGGAGCCACACCCAGCTGTGAGTCCTCAGGTTTAATGTTTAATTCAAGAGGTGATGCTGCACCAAACTGTCAGCACAGCCTCTGCGTAGGTTTTGGAATAATTCCTCCATTAAAGGTTTCCGACTTGGCTAAGCTCAGGAAGAGGAACATTTTCACAACCCATTTGGATGCAGGCTCATTTTGATGTGGGGTGAACGTATTCGCTATCGCTAATTCTTGACCATAGTCAGCATCTTCTTACTCAATGGGCACTATTATCTATGTTCTAGAACCTGTACCTAATAGCTGAATTGTACCTGTTTTATTACAATCAGCTAAATGAGAATGAAAATTTAAATGTTCAACTCTAAAACTGTAGACTATAGCGAGGCTTCGGAACCAGATATTTAGTTCTGCATTTGATCCACTTCCACTGCTTTGTGAAGGGAGTGGAGACTAAAGTTCAGCAATGAACACATTAGAAGGAAAAAATGTTAAGCAGCTTGTAACTTGCTTGTCACCAGCCTAGTTACAAGAATCAACTCACAAGTTTCTTTAGATCTGGGTTGGGATGGAAGCTTTTTCCTTCCTTCTTCCAGTGAATCACTGAATTATATGTGAAATTACAGTAGATTTGAGGAGGAATGTTGTGACTGGCCGTTGGTGCTGTACATCTGGCAGCTATTCAGACTGTAGTAGTGAGCAAGTAACCTTTCTAGTGTGATATGTTTTGAAGGTGATGAAACTAGGTTAGGACATTGGAGAAAGAAGGACAGACAGTCTTTGCAAGAAGATTACCAATGCTGAATCATAGTGGCTTTGAATTTTTTTTTCTTTAACTTGAGCTACACAGTGCTGCAGGAGTTTTTGTAATTTTATTGGAATATCCCAGAGGGAAGAGGACGAAGGGAAACACTATGGAGCGACCGTAAGTAAATTATATTGCATAAAAGGGGGACTTTTTTTATCAAAGCTAAATAATCCCCAGTGTGTTAAGAATCACACTGATAACTAATCATAGAAACCCTATAGTGCAGAAGGAGGCCATTCGGCCCATCGAGTCTGCACCAACAACAATCCCACCCAGGCCCTACACCCATGTATTTACCCTGCTAATCCCCCTGACACTAATCGTCAATTTAGCATGGCCAATCAACCTAACCTGAGCATCTTTTGGACTGTGGGAGGAAACTGGAGCACCCGGAGGAAACCCGCGCAGACACGGGAGAACATGCAAACTCCACACAGATGGTGACCCGAGGCTGGAATTGAACTCGGGTCTCTGGCGCTGTGAGGCAACAGTGCTAACCGCTGTGCCACCCAATTTAAGATTGTCAGTGAGGCTCACAGTGTAGCATGTTTGCATGTGCTGGAAGCTGCATATATTAATGTACAGCGCCCTGTAAAGAACATGTACACACATTGCGCCTGTTTCAGCAAAACAAAATAAGTGACAGCCATTTGCTGTTTCATTCCTCAGGGCAATGCCTTGATCAATTAGAGTCAAGCTGTCTGATTTAAATTTCAGACAATGCTTAAACATCCATCAACTGGTCATTCTCCATGGCAACGCCTCTACGTCAGTCAGAGTCCACTTGCCAACCAAAAACACTCTCTTCTCAGACAGTATAAATTGTTGTTCTTTGTACGTTCGTCATTCTTGCAAGTTATCCTGATGAGTGCAAGATGAAAAGCTTTGCCAAAAATGTATTTTTTCAGGAATATTCAAGTAAATTATAAAGTAGAGAATTGAGCATGATAAAGAAATTAACACGGACTTAAAAGTGATTTGCTCCATATGAGTGCATTATTTACTTTAATTGAAGGAGTACTGTTGGTGCAAAGAAGGAAGGGGAATGTAAACTATTGAAAGAAGAAAATATATTCAATAGAAAATGTTTATTTTTAATATAGGATATTTGTAATATTTAGTATTATTTGATAATTTCATGCATTTTTTTTGTATCTAGGGGTCAGCGTTTTCTAGCAGCTGTTGTGAAGTTGTTTGGACCTTTAACCCGGAATTACTATATCCGTGCTATTCTACATGCATGGTAGGATTAAATTATGTATTTTGTAAAAACTAGCACTTCTCAAAATTGTGCAAGATGCCACTTGAAATTCACGTGGAGCAATGATTATATGTGTCGTTCCCTGATTGGTGTAGGCACGCACGTCTGTCATTTTTCAGGTTTTTTTTCCAAGTAAGAATGACCTGTATTTGGATTTGAATTTCACTCTGCCTTTTAAATTCTTTGCCTCAACGAAATTTATAACTGACTTCCTCAAAATAATCTGTCGTTTAAGACAAATAAATGAATATTGTCAATGTGCAAACCCATCACTCTTAATTTTGCACATTCCCATTCACTTCATTATTTAAAAAATCAATAGGCATTAAGTAGGGGTTGAAGTTCATCGTTGAGAAGGGATAATCTAATTATTCTATGGTTGGAATTTTACAGCCAGGCAGGATTTTTCAGTCCCGCCAAAGTCAGTGGAGTTATGAACGGCTTGCCGCATTTTCCAGTCCCACCCCTGCTGTGGCAGGGCCCTAAAATTCCGTCCTCCATGAATGAAATTGTCAAGAAGTTGTAATGGTCAATTAATTTGACAGAGAAAATGTTGGTATTGTACAGCGGGTTTCCCAGCACCTGCTAACGTGGTTAACATTTCAGGATGTGGAGATGCCGGCATTGGACTGGGGTAAACACAGTAAGGAGTCTAACAACACCAGCTTAAAGTCCAACAGGTTTATTTGGTAGCAAACGCCGCCAGCTTTCGGAGCGCTGCTCCTTCGTCAGGTGAGTGGGAGATCTGCTCATACACAGCAAACAGGGCATATAAAGACACAAACTCAATTTACAGAATAATGAATAATTATTGGAATGTGAGTCTTTACAGCTAATCAAGTCTTTAAAGGTACAGACAATGTGAGTGGAGAGAGCATTAAGCACAAGGTCTCTTTAACCTGTGTTTAATGCTCTCTCCACTCACATTGTCTGTACCTTTAAGACTTGATTAGCTGTAAAGACTCGCATTCCAATCATTATTCTGTAAATTGAGTTTGTGTCTTTATATGCCCTGTTTGCTGTTTATGAGCAGATCTCCCACTCACCTGACGAAGGAGCAGCGCTCCGAAAGCTAGTGGCGTTTGCTACCAAATAAACCTGTTGGACTTTAACCTGGTGTTGTTAGACTCCTTACAACATTTCAGGTACAGGTTCTTTGTGAGAATTGAATAGACACAAGGAATAATTTAATGGTCTGACATTAATCTGTAGAGGAAACGAACAGTTTGAAGTTCTAATCTAGAGAGAAAATGAATGGACTAAATGACTTACAGATTGTTTAATCAACTGGAAGTTTAATCACTAACAGAGGATGCTGGAAAAACTCAGCAGGTCTATCAGGAAAGAAAAAGAGTTAACATCGCGAATCCACAGACTCTTCATCAGAAAGGAATATTATCCCCACCAACTCTTACATAGAATCATATAGATTGTGTAGAACAGCAGCCCAACATGTCTGTTTGTACTTTGTTCCACATGACATTCCTTCTACTTTCTTTCATCTCCTTCTATGAGCATATCCTTCTATTTATTTCTCCCTTTTGTACTTCACTTTAAAGAGATCTATAGTAATTGTCTCCAAAACTGGATATTTCACACTCCCACCAATCTGCGTAAAGAAATTTATCCTGAATTCCTTATTCGATGTACTAGTTACTCTCTTACATTTATGGCCTCTAGTCCCCACCCCCCCCCATCTTCTCTTTGTCTACCCTGTCAAACCTCTCAATAATGTCAGAGAACTCTTATCAGCTCATCTGTCAATATTCTCTCTTCTAGTCTGGTCTTTTGATGGTCGCACCCTCTCAATTCCTGTTTAATCCTTGTGCATTTTTTCTTTTTCTGGTGCTTCTATACACTTTTGTCATATGCTCCAAGTTTTTTAAGTTTAAAGTTTATTAGTGTCACAAGTAGATTCACATTAACACTGTAATGAAGTTGTTGTGAAAATCCCCTCGTCGTCACACTCTGGCGCCTGTTCGGGTACACTGAGGGAGAATTTAGCATGGTTGATGCACCTAACCAGCACATCTTTTGGACTGTGGGTGGAAACCAGAGCACCCGGAGGAAACCCACGCAGACACTGGGAGAACGTGCAGACTCCGCACGGACAGTGACCCAAGCCAGTAATCGAAGCCAGGCTGTGAGGCAGCAATGCTAACCACTGTGTCACCATGCTGCCCTGTGTGGTCTAACCAGGGTTATGTTCAAGTTTAATATCTCTGTTAAATAATATAATATATCATGTCAGTGAAACAGTGCAAATACACTCTGCATTCCCTGTCTTTGGCCCGCTGTAGCTTTCCAACTAAACTCAATGGGTGAGATTTTCTGGCTGCACTCGCCCCAAGACCGGAAAATCCCACCTGAGGTCAACGGGCCTTTGCATGGCCCATGTTCTTCCCGCCACAATTCCCGTGGCGAGCCGGACAATAAAATTCCGCCCAGTAGCATTTTTCAGTCCTTTGGCTTTAGCATTGACTTTAACTTCATTAACTTTAGATGTTAACTATTTCCTAGTTGTCTTTATGGAAGGGAATATTGGGTGAATTTGTTATTACACCTTTTGTTCTTTAGAGTTTATTCATTTGTTTGCTAATTGTTCAGTCTGTTCGTCTGCCTTGTGCCAAATATCAGATAACCTAGAGGGTATCCTTATTTTATACAACCTCCAGGGATATATTCATTCACAATGTCTGGGTGATGTTGCGGCAGCTCAGTGACAGGCTAACTGATTCCGCTGTTTATTTAATTCTCTCCAGCCTTGCAGTACCTGGAGGCTTCATATTACCCACAGTTCTTGGCACGGTCAACCTTGGCATCGCCAGTCTCATCTACCTACTTGTAAGTATATTTTCCTAATCTTATAGAATTACAATATGTGGAATATAATTTTTCTCAATCGCTACAACCATTTCAGTGGAGGTTGTTGTATGACTGTTGGGATAATTATTTAATGCATTTAGTGCACTAATTTTCAAAATAAACTATGTTTTTTCTCATAAAATTACAAATGTGAACTTGCTTATTTTGATCAACTTGCGACTTGCTTATGTGACTCTAAAAGGAATCAATTTTTGGATTTGAGATTGTCAAGTAATTAAAAATAATTCTCACCAAGCAACTGCAGCCAGACACAATCAGATATATACTTCTGAGTGCATTAAAGTTTATTTATTAGTGTCACAAGTAGGCTTACATTAACACTGCAATGAAGTTACTGTGAAAATCCCCTTGTCGCCACACTCCGGCACCTGTTCGGGTACACCTGAGGGAGAATTTAGCATGGCCAATGCACCTAACCAAAATAAAGGTGTTATTGCTACATTTTTAGTATGAAGTAATAACAAATGCTCCCTATCACTTAATATCTTTCTGAAGCTTCCAACTGGAGCTAATACTGCCTAAATCCAGAGAGTTGAGCACAAAAATCTAGGCTTGCACTTTAATGCGACACTGAGTGAGTGCTGCACTGTCAGATTGTGATCTTTTGGATGAGATGTTAAACAGAGGCCATGTCTGCTCTCTAAGCTGGATGTAAAAGATTCCATGACACTATTTTGAAAAAGAACAGGGGAGTTCCCCTTGGTGTCCTGAACCAGTATTTATCCCTCCAGCAACATCCCAAAAACAGATGAACAAACCATCATCACATTGCTCTTTGTGCAACTGTGTGCTTTATCAAGGAAGCCATTTGGCCCATAGAGACTGCACCAACTCTCCGACACAGCATCTTTCCCTTGCCCAACCCTGCCCTATCCCTGTAATCTCACACATTGACCTCGCTAATCCCCCGGTCTACACATCTTGGGACACTAAGGGGCAATTTAGCATGGCCAATCCACCTAATCCTTGGAAGTGTGGGAGGAACCCAGAGGAAACCCACACAGACACGGGGAGAAATGCAAACTCCACCCAGTCATCCGAGATTGCAAATTGGCTGCTGTATTTCCCATGTTACAACAGTGACTACACTTCAAAAGTATGTAAAATACTTTTGGGTGTCTACGATAAATGTGAGTCGTCTTGCTGAGTTCACCAGTTTATCGAGTTAACATGGGTATCAACCAGAAAAAGAATTGATTTGATCCTTGGTCTTTGCCGAGGTGACTGATTTCAGCTGGGATGGCAGTAGGTATGCTGCAGTTTTCTTTTGCAATGTTGAGTTAAAAGAGTGAACATCTGTCATGGTTGAAAGCCTTTGCTGAAAGGGTGTTCATATGGACATCAGTTGAAAACAGGATCAGATAGCCTGGTGATGCTTGCTATTAAGGGTCAAGTGTGAATATTAATACCTGAACAAGACATCACAGACCCTCGGGTACCTCTGGAGTGAACATATGAAAGAGAGAGATGAGGAGAAAACATTGGAAAGTAAAATATTATGCAAGATATTGGTTTGGTTTTAACTCACTAACAAAAATAACTGTGGTTGATAGATATAAAGTTATGCCCAGAGTACAATCCTTGGTACAATTATAAGTGATGTGGAGATGCTGGCATTGGACTGGGGTGGGCACAGAAAGAAGTCCCACAACACCAGGTTGAAGTCCAACAGGTTTATTTGGAATCATGAGCTTTCGGAGCACTGCTCCTTCCTCAGGTGAGTGACAATGTTGTTTCCAAACCCTTCCACTCACCTGGTGATGGAGCAACGCTCTGAAAGCTCATGATTCCAAATAAACCTGTTGGACTTTAACCTGGTGTTGTGAAACTACTTACAATTATAAGTGGCAATGACAGTTGTTCTAAACAGGACTATCAGTGGATGAGGATGGATCTTGGCTTTGCAACCTAAATTTCAGGGTGCGCTAAAATGAGTTGAGTAAACTGAGTATGGTAGAAGATCTTGAATCTACATTAACGCTAGCCTTTTTCTCCTGGGAAAGAAGCTGCCGAAGGTTTCTTTAACACTGCAACAAATAGTGATGAAATTAATGTAAGCCTTCTTGTGACACTAATAATTAAACTTTAAAAAACCTTCACCAATATATGCAGAGAAATCTCTTTCACTTAAATTGGGACAGAAACAAAACACTCGGGTCACAGCAATCCATCCACACTCAGTTGCTTTAGTTCTGCTTATTATTTAAACATCATGGGGCTAAAACATTTCTAATGAAAAGCGAACTGCCTCTCGCTGTTTGTACTTTATTATTGAGTTGAGTATTTTCACAATATAATTTAGGGTAAATTACTTTTTTTAAAATTGCATTATTTAGCTCCTTTTTAAAACAATCGCACGTTTCGATGCGTTTCTTGGACTCGCTGAGGACCAGCTGGCTAGATTCCCTTCAAGCTGCGGATGTAATCAGAATTGCATCTGCCTTCAAGCTTGATGCCAAGGCACTAAACTGTGGCAATTTACAGCATTTGGTCACCATGTTAGTGCCAGCTCTGTGCTCGAGCTATCTGAAACTACCCCCACTGCCCGACTGTCGCCATAGTTCTGTATTAGCTCCTGCTTTTAAATTTAACAGCTCTTACAAGATGTAATCATTGCCAATCGCAAAGTATTCAGTGTTCCATTCCTCTGTGAATAAACTTCTCCTCTCTTTTACTGACCGCTTTAAACTATTGACTCAACAATCTTTCCCTAATCACTCTATCAAAACCCTTCATAATTTAAAAAACAATCCAATTAAATGTTCTCTTCACCTTCTCTGCTCCAGTAGAAATAGCACAGAATCTTAATTCTCTCTCCTCATAGCCATAGTTTGCCATCCCTCGCGTCATCCTCTATATTGCAGACTCTTTTTATGACTGTAATATCTTCCAGGTTTCTCTCCATCCATATGGTGTACAAAATTATGAGGGACATAGATAGGTAGAAATAATTCCCTTGAGTAGAGGGGTCAATAATCAGGTTAAGGGCAGAAGATTTTGAGGGGATTTGGGGGAGAATCTTCATCACCCAGAGGGTGGTGGGAATCTGGAACTCACTGCCTGAAAGGGTGGTAGAGGTGGGAACCCTCACATTTAAGGAGCAGTTAAATGAGCATGTGAAACACCAGGGCACACAAGGCAATGGACCAAATGCTTCAAAATGGGATAAGAATTGATAGGTAATGGATGGCTGGTGTAGACATGATGGGTTCAAGGGCCTCTTCTTGTGCTATATATCTCTGTGATGCTATGATTTAAGTATTGTTCTATTTCCCTTACTTCTCGGATTCCTGTTTATAGTAACTCCAATGAATGTGCTCTTTGATATATTTTTGGAGTGTGTGGATGATTTAGTTTGCAGCCCTATTTTTCCCTTTTTTATTTGCTTGGCTGTTCACACTTTTAAGAGATTGACTTCTGCTTGGCCTTCAAGGAGACTTCCAGTTTGCTGCCCAAGCTCATAGTTCAGAGGTGATGTTGTTTCCAAACTCTTTCCCAATCTGGAAGCTTAACTGTTTCAAGAAATCTGAATGTTTCAATGTATGCATGAATTAAGTATGCATTTGACTCTTGTATATTGATGTATATGATTCATTTGGTAGTGCAAAAATTGAGTGTTGCTGAAAAAACACACATTGTTGAAGCTTTTCATCTTGCATTCATCAGGACAACTCGCAAGACTATCAATATATAAACAGAACAATTTGGTCGTCTTGTGAATTGCCTTTTTTCAGCAATATATTGTGATAGGAATTTGATAAACAAATCAAAACAAAATGTCACCTTGGTGTACCAGTGAACACTTTTGAGGTTGAATTTGAGTCAAATTGATGGTGGAAGAGTAGAGAGAACTTTACTTTGCAACTCATTGTGCTGTACACAAGTTCTGAAGCTATTGTGAGAAAATGAAAATATGTAATGATTACTACAAAGCAAACACAAAGTGTGTTATTTAATTGCTAGGTAGAGATGACTGGGAGAGAGCGTTACAGCGTATTAGGTTGGAGGTTTTCACAGAATCCTACAGTGCAGAAGGAGGCCATCCGGCCCATTGAGTCTGCACCAACCACAATCCCACCTGGGCTCTATCTCCATAACCCCATGCATTTACCCTCGCTAGTCCCCCTGACACTAAGGGGCAACTTAGCATGGCCAATCCATCTAACCCACACATCTTTGGACTGTGGGAGGAAATCGGAGCACCCGGAGGAAACCCGCACAGATGCAGGAAGAATGTGCAAACTCCACACAGGTGGTGACTCAAGCCGGGTCCCTGGCGCTCTGAGGCAATAGAGCTGACCACTGTGCCATTGTGCCACTTTGGGGTGGTAGGGAATGATGCTGTTTATCTTCAGTTCAAGTCAACATCTGGAGCTTAGTTTTTAAAAATAGGCACAAATTATATGGAAAAAAGTGTCAGAGGTTTACAGCATGGAAACAGGCCCTTCAGCCCAACTTGTCCATGCTGCCCTTTTTTTTTTAAACCCCTAAGCTAATTCCAATTGCCCGCATTTGGCCCATATCCCTCTATACCCATTGTACCTATGTAACTATCTAAATGCTTTTTAAAAGACAAAATTGTACCTGCTTCTACTACTACCTCTGGCAGTTTGTTCCAAACACTCACCACCTTCTGTGTGAAACAATTGCCCTTCTGGACACTTTTGTATCTCTCCCCTCTCACCTTAAACCTATGCCCTCCTAGTTTTAGACTCCCCTACCTTTGGGAAAAGATATTGACTATCTACCTTGTCTATGCCTCAGTATTTTATAGACCTCTATAAGGTCACCCCGTCAGCCTCCTACGCTCCAGAGAAAAAAGTCCCAGTCTATTCAGCCTCTCCTCATAGATGCTCTACACATGCACAAGTGGTATGATCGCATACCTTTAAAGAGAAATTCATTCATCCAGTTAATGATTAAAAGAATAGTACATCAAAACTTTTGTTTCAGAATATTTACTGTATCAAGTAACTTGTACTTAATAGAAGTAAGTTCTTTTCATTTACTACGCATTGCGTTCTCTGTGCATTTACAGTTCTTGTAGCAAACAGTTCACAGGTGCTCCCAGCAGATCTGTCAGATCCAAGTTCCTTTATAAGCCAGGCCGTGTGAAAATATTGCTTTTCTTGCTCCACAAATTGTACTGTACAGTGCTGCCTGTAAACTGGCAAGATGCATTCTGAGGTTTTGTGCATGTGTAGAGCAGCTATGATCAGTTAGCCACTGCACACATTCATTGTAATTGTATCATGGCATCAGGCCGACTTGTCATTGTGAGACAGCATGCTAATATCATGATGAATCATCCTGATAGCTGTAAAGCACATGTTTAACATCGACTTAAGATTCTGCTATCTGTGACATGGTTTTACTGGCTATAATTATACTAGCAGCCAAGCAGAAGCAGAGGATAATCTCTTCCCAGCCACCCTGGGTAGTACAATGCACCAATTTTCACTAGCTTCAGGAGATGTGGTTTATAGGAATCTTTGGCCAAAGATCAATGTGAAAACTTTCTGATTCTGGCAGAAAAGTTTACACAGTTAGAGGTAGTGACTGAGTCCAGACTGGAGTTATTATGCTTTAATGATGGTGCTGATGATAAAGCTGTACTTGATGAAGGCCTCCCTTTATATTGGCTTCTTTAGAAGTTGAATGTTACGTCATTGTAAGAACTGATTCTGCCTTTGTAACTAGAAATGTCATAGATGTCTGTTGACGTGCTTCTGTTTCCTTTATGGGGTCAGCATTGTTGCCCATGTTGCTTTGTTCCATGATTACTTATTAGATTCATGTTTGCTGGACATGGCACACACCAGCTTGAGGTTAGTAACTGAGAGCTGTTGCTGGAAGCCGCAGAAAATACATACTACTGTCTGACCAATTTCCAAGCCTCACCAGTCGGTATTCTGCATAGTTCAGGAAAAACAAAGAATTCAAATGCTCCAGTGTGTTTTAAGTGCAAGAGCAACTCCATGGCCACCTTAAGGGGAGCCTCTGAGTGTTGGGTCTTAAACAAGACACAGTTTCTCTTGTGGATTACTGTGCCTTGGAATCTAACTTTTTTGAGGTCTCTGTTACAATGGACAAGTTGGGAGATGGACTTAAGACTACTTTGTTAGATTCCACACTCTTCAGTGGCACGTCATTATCAGTTCCCACACAAATCCCTCCCCATCCTACAGGAGTTCACACCAGCCAAGGCCCATTGAGAGAGGGGACAGGTGAAGCAGCTTTGTGGGTAAGAAGTCACCTTTCCAAAAGTACCCAAGCTCACCCATGGAGTAAAGAGTTAGGCAGCCATAGTATTATGAGATATGGCGCCAGATGTTGCAGCACCATTCCATTAAGAGGTGCGTGTCTGTCTCCAACATGGGGCCCCTTTAAACAGAGCACCCTGCTGCCAAACCTTCCTTCCCACTGAGGCAATAGACACAGAACAAAAGATGCCACTTGGAACAAAAGAGCACTCCAGGTGAGTCAATTGAAAACCAATTCTCATTTACAGTAACAACCTGGCCTGGGGGCTAATCACAGTAAGAAGTCTAACAACACCAGGTTAAAGCCCAACAGGTTTATTTGGTAGAAAATGCCACTAGCTTTCAGAGCGCTGCCCCTTCGTCAGGTGGAGTGGGAGTTGTACTCCCACTCCACCTGACGAAGGGGCAGCGCTCCGAAAGCTAGTGGCATTTTCTACCAAATAAACCTGTTGGGCTTTAACCTGGTGTTGTGAGACTCCTTACTGTGTTTACCCCAGTCCAACGCCGGCATCTCCACATCATGACTACCCTGGAGGCTAATGCCATAGCAACAGAATTTACACAACAATACAATTAATTTCAACACTGAAAACAACAAAATACAAATTTGGCAATGAAGGAGAATTGGCAGTTTGGCAGGTACAAGTATCTGTCAACGGAGCCTTAACCCGTCAGCGAAAGGCATCCACAATAACAAAATTAGTTAGCTTCGGCTTTAGTTGTATCTTGTTCCAGTCATTGGCAGGGCAAACTGAAATGAGCAAATACTCCGCTCACTTTTAGTGACCAAGTTCTGAAATATCAACCATGGTTATATGCACTTATCTATAATCCTGATTGAACCCACATTTTCTGAATCAGAGGATAGCCACAGAGCTCCTAGTACTCTAAGGAACTTTCCACTCAGTGCAAGTTCAGTTCAGCTCTGATGAAGAGTCATCCTGATGCGAAACGTTGGCTCTATTCTCTCTCCACAGACGATATCAGACCTGCTGAGATTTGCCAGCATTTTCTGTTCTGGTTTCAGATTTCAGCATCTGCAGTATTTTGCTTTTAATTTCAGTTCAGCTCCTGCATCTTTTGATGTCTCTTGCAAACATGTCGGGGATGGTTCTCCCAGCCTGCTGCGCTGCTTTGGGCGTTTCGCGGTGCTCCTCCTGGGCGCCACGGCCTCCGCGCGCCTGTGGCAGCCGGACTTCCGGCAAAATGTTCATTTTGATGTGATTAGCGGGCCCACTCAGTGCTATGCTGCCGGCCTCTCCAGCGGGAATAGGCCACCTGAATTTCAGAGTGAATTACGCTAGTGCACGGAGTGTGGGAGATTCATTTTTGAAACACTCGCTTAAAAAAAAAGTGTGGTTCACTCCAGATTTTATGTGAATTCCACACTCGTCCCCGTGTCATTTGCCAAATGCGTCTGTGGGCAGTAAATTGGTTGATTGCATTGCTGAATGGTGTCATTCTATTTTTAATCCTTGTTTTAGACATTGTTTCCTTGTTATCTACGCGATCAAATCTTTTTCGTGCTCTTAAATACCTCAATTAGATCACCATCTAGTGTACTGTATTCAATATTGGGCACTGCTCCTCGAGAATATATTTGGCTTTGAGAAGAATACAGTACAGCAGAATTGTATTGGGGCATTAAAGGGGTTAAATTGTGAAGACCGTTTGCATAAACACAGTTTATACCGCCTTCCGTTTAGAGGTTGAGGGGTGATCTAATGCCTATGGTAGTGTCATTGTCTGAAAGATGAGAGAGCTTCTATTTCTCGATTTCTTTTTTCAGGCTGCTTTCCGAAAAGAGGAATGGAAACCCATCCAGATGCAGCTGTCTCAAAAAGGACATGTTGGGAAGAGTATTCATCAGCCACCCTCAAACCCCCCACCACGACCACCCGCTGAACATCGGAGGAAACCAGTGGATGATACAGTCGCTGGAGCTGGCCACGTCAATGCCACACCAGTCACGCTTACCTCAAACTGATATAACTCCTCGCATGATCACTGTAATTACTAACCTGTCCTTTTATGTTACTGAACACCTTACTGCAGGGCACTGGAGTATTTAGGACCAAGCTACGATCAAATTGTGAACAGTTTTTTAAAAATCTGGAATGGATTATTCTCCCTTTTGCAACAAAGAGATAATCAGCTGCTTGGTTATTTGTCAGCATAAATGTTTGTGTAATATTGTTACCTAACACTCTCCTGTTTCAGTTTCCAGAATTTGGTTTCTGTTGTTGATGAGACTTGTTCTTTGCAAAGTATTAATAACAGTGGGCTAACTACTGCCATTCTATATAATATCAATAATGGTTAACAGTTGGATTAACAAAAGAGGAAGTAATTGATCTGTTCCGCCTATCATGTACATAATATGATGTAAGCACTTGAGGCATTCTTGTCTATTGCTTCATTAAACTGGAGCCCGTACAAAACTGCGATTGATGGATCGTGATGCTTTGAACCCATTACGACAATGGGAGGTGATGCAATTCCCTTGAAGCTCACACACACGCTCATAACTAATTGTTACCTGTCTAATTATTTATTTGTCAAGACTTCCTGTACATCTTTATTAAGCCAAACCCATTTCCCTTCAGTCCAGCAACGTGAGGGGAAGCTGAAGAAACGGAACGTCCTCCTAGACACTTGCCATTGACAAAGTAAAATTTTATTTATTAGTCACAAGTAAGGCTTACATTGACACTGCAGTGAAGTTACCATGAAATTCCGCCAGTCGCGCCTGTTCGGGTCAACGCACCTAACCAGCATGTCTTTCAGAGTGTAGGAGAAAACCAAAGCACCCAGAGAAAACCCACGCAGACACAGGGAGAATGTGCAAACTCCACACTGATGGTGCCCCAAGCCGGGAATCGAACCCGGGTCCTTGGCACTGAGGCATCTTTGAAGTTGTTGCATGGCCATTTCAACAATTAAACTTGGCATCGATGATCTTTAACTCCTAACTTCAAAGCAGCTTCAATCAGTCTGCTGAAACGAATCTTCTATTTTCCACATTTCATTGCGGTTTCCAGTGCAGCCATTATGGTTGCAATGGATGCTGGTATTTGGACTTTCACAGCTATGTCCACTTCACCTGCCCAGGTATACAGAACGTTTCTGCCACTAACCTGCAGGGGGCATAATTTCTGTGTTTCATCAGTAATGTTAGTTTTGAGGATGTTGTGTGAGCTCCAGCTCGTCTGTATTTAATCACAGGGATTTGGCTTAGACAGCATTGCTTCATGATAGATTTATATGAATGTGGGCATAACGCAGCAAAGGGACAACGCAGTTCATTTATCCTCATATACACACCTACTCACCAGGAATCCATGCTGGAAGTGGCCAAATTCGACTTGCTTCTAATTTTTATGGCCAATGGACAGAGACCTTTATCCTGTAATTTACATTGAACTCAAATGTAGATGCCAGAGGTGAAAGCAGTGTGCTCAACAGTGTCAGTGTCGCAACATGTAACTATCTCAAATTATACATACTGTGCCTTAGCTCATTATGTACCATGCATCACTACTCTGTCCATGGGTAATCTATGATTTGGAGACATTGTATCCCATTAATATTGACTAATGATGAATGACTATGATATCATAAGAATACTGGGTTTCTGTCAAGCTATCCAAATATTCATTTATTTGCCAGCTTTGAGTCTGCATCTCTTTCAGTATATGTTGGAAAACTATTGTTACAAACTAAATCAATTTCTGCCTTGTCGTAACCATATTGTTGAATGTAGTTATTGTGTAAACTGTGTTGTTTCCCTACAGTAATATTTATAAGGGTTATAATGTTTGTCACTCTGAACAGATCAGACCCTGGCTGTGGCCTACAATATTACAATGGAAAATAAATGAACATGATGCTGCATTATCTGAAGTTTGTAACAATAGCACCTTGTGTACGGCACGGCTCAATGTCGAGGAAACACCCCAATGTACTTCAGGGGGGAAAATGAAGGCGATGGCAGGCCTGCTGACACAAATAGTGATGAAGTGCTTGATTAAAGGGACACGTTCTGAGAATGCATTTTAGAGGTGAAAATGTTTAGGAAAGTAGCTCCAGAGATTAGAATTGAAGTAACTAAAGGATCTAACAATAGCTGAGTGAAAGAATAGGGAATGCATTGAAGAGCTTCATCAGAGGAGCAGAGAATCTTTAGGAAGAATGTTGAAGGAGATTATAAAGTGCATGAAGAAATTGATGAGCCATGGTGAGGATTTTAAATTTAATGCTTTGACCACTGGGGAACAATACAGAACAGCGGGAATTGGGAGATGGGCAAGTGCAATGTGTTTTGAGATAGAATACCCTCAGACCATAGGACAATTTGGGGCCTCAAGAATCGTGAATATAAAGTATTACAACAGTTAATTGGAGCTTACAAAGCCATGTTCAATGATCTTGGAAGGTAAATGGTCAACATTCTGGTCGTCACATCAGAAGAATGTGATTGCACTGGAGGGAGTGCAGAGGAGATTCACCAGGGTGCTGCCTGAGATGCAACATTTAAGTTATGAAGAGAGGTTGCGTAGGCTTGGGTTGTTTTCATTGGAACAGAGAAGATTGAGCGGCGACCTGATCGCGGTGTACAAGATTATGAGAGACGTGGATAGAGTGCATAAGGAGCAGCTGTTCTCCTTAGTTGAAGGGTCAGTCACAAGGGGACATAGCTTCAAGGTGAGGGGCAGGAGGTTTAGGAGGGATGTGAGGAAAAACCTTTTTACTCAGAGGGTGGTGATGGTCTGGAATGCGCTGCCTGGGAGGATGGTGGAGGTGGGTTGCCTCACATCCTTTAAAAAGTATCTGGATGAGCACTTGGCACGCCATAACATTCAAGGCTATGGGCCAAGTGCTGGCAGATGGGATTAGGTGGGAATTCAGGTGCTTCTGATATGTTGGTGCAGACTCGATGGGCCAAAGGGTCTCTTCTGTGCTCTGATTCTAAATGAGAATAAAGTAGATGATGGGTGGCGAATTTTGTTGCCCCCCATTCAGGAGATCTGATCCAATCCAATCCTGGAGATAGATAAGTGAAGCAGGATGGGAGTCACAGCGAGGAGGTCAAATACAAGTGCAAGAGTCGGGTGTCTTTCACTGGCCCCCTCATCTTCTCAATGCAAGGCCCCTCAATCAGTCACTGTGCCTGCGAATTAGAGGCACCCCATCCATTGTTGGGGGAATGTCAGGAATCACGGGAGATCCGTGCAAGTCCTGTGCAAATTCTGGTTGGCCTGGGGATAATTAACCTTAAGTGACTCATTGGTGAACCTAATTGAAATTCTGCTGCCAGTGGATCCTTCCTGCCTCCTACTAAATTGGGGGCAATTTTCCCGATGCTGGGGATCAGAAGTGGGTACTGCCACCTGATTCCTCCAGCCTTCATGCCACTGTGCCCACTCCAGCAGTCTCCACTAAATCTCAATCTGTTGCAGAGAAAGATGGAATTCTCCCAAAAGTGGTTTAAAAAATGTACCAATAAGACAATGTTTTGAGTGATATATTCCAAAATGGAAACTTTCTTCTTCCCCCACCTCTCCTTATTGTATTGGCTGAATATAATTTCTATGGTATCTGGTATTACCATTTGTTAACCTTAACGTAGCCTCCTCTGAAATCCATACATACATTTCCAGATGGGGCCATTGGAAAGGGATCAGGAGCTGGAAGAACTGTCTGGTTTCCCCTTGATTTAACCAGAGGGTAATTGTAGCAATTGTATTGCCTGTTCAGCTGCTGAGATCCTCAAACTCAGAAAGATACTGGTGTTCAACCTTGGGACTTCCCTGATCCATTTGCGGCAAGACCTTTGATGAAACTTTATTTTTAATAAACTTTTCTAATTATTTTGACCACCAACTGACAAGACAGATGGTGAAGAGGCAATTCTGTTTTAAGCATCTGTAAATGTCACAAATAGGATGAGGACTTGAACAAATGGCAGCTAATCTGTAAATGGACCAAACCAGCTTAACAGCAAGTCAGAAATTCATTCATGCTCTGCAATTCTTCAATCAATAGTCTCTGTTAGAATCATAGAATCCTACAGTGCAGAAGGAGGCCATTCTGCCCATCGAGTCTGCACCAACCACAATCCCACCCAGGCCCTATCCCCATAACCCCATGCACTTACTTTAGCTAGTCCCCCTGACACTATGGGGCAATTTAGCATAGCCAATCCACCTAACCTGCACATCTTTGGACTGTGGGAGGAAACCGGAGCACCCGGAGGAAACCCGCACAGATAGTGACCTAAGCCGGGAATCGAATCCGGGTCCCTGGCACTGTGAGGCAGCAGTGCTAACCACTGTGCCATTGTGCTGCCATGTTGTGAAGAACTGGCTCAAAAGGACTCCTTTGCATGACATCCACTCACTTGTGTCAGTGTCTCAGTCTTGGCTGCCTAAACTTTACCCTAGAAATGTGTTGGTGTCCTAGAATAGTTATGGTACAGGAGGCCGCTCAGCCCATTATGTCTGTGCTGGCTCTTTGGGGAGAAACTCAACCAGTTCCACTCCTTTATCTTTTCCCATCATCTTGCAATTTGTTTCTCTTCAGGTGCTTGTCCAATCTCCTTTTAAAGGCCACAATGAAATCTGCCTTCACCACACTCCAAGGCAGCGCATTCCAGATCCTACACATTGCTGCATAAACAAAAGATTCTCATTTTGCCTTTGGTTCTTTCGCCGATCACTTTAATTCTGTGTCCTCTGGTTCTTGACCCGCCCACCAATAGGAGCAGTTTCTCCCTTTCTACTTTGTCCAGATCCTCATGAATTTGAACACCTTTATCAAAACTTCTCTCAACCTCCTCTTTCTGAAGGAAAACAGCCTCAGACTTGTCAATCTATCATCGTAACTGAATTCCCACACCCCTGCAACCATTCTCGTAAATCTCTATTGCACCCTCTCCAATAACCTCACACTCTTTCTAAAGTGTGGGACCCAGAATTTGGCACAATATTCCAGCTGAGGTTGAACCAATGTTTCATAAGGGTTCACCATGAGCTCCTTGCTTTTATACTTGCTTCTATTTAGGAAGCCCAGAATACTAAATGCCTTATTATGCTTTTGTAATCTGCCTTCTCATCTTCAATCATTTTGCACTTGTATCCTGAAGTCTTTCTGGTCCTGCACCTCTTTTAAAATTACATCCTTTATTTAAATCGCCTTTCATCATCCTTCCTACAAAAATTGAAATAATTATCATTAATTTCATCGGCCATTTGCCAACCTATTCCACCAGCCTGTCTGTGTACCCCTGAAGTCTATCCTCCTTGCAGTTCACAATACTCGCAAGTTTGTGTTTTCTGCAACTTGTTAAGTTGTGCCCTGCACACCCATTCCAGTTCATTAATATAGAGCAATATAAGTAGTGCCCAAAACTGATCCCGGAGATATTGGGAAAACCACCAAGTACCTTCCTTTTTTTCACTATGTCTTGGGTCCGGTCACTCAGCCAACATCCTATCAATGTTGCAACTGACTCTTTTATTCCAAGGCTACAACTTTGCTGATGTTATGTGGCACTTTATCGAACACCTTTTGGAAGTCCATGAATACCACATCAATCATATTACCCTCATCAACCCTTTCTATTACCTCATCAAAAACTGTAATCGGTTCAAAGGCATAAAATGAACATCTAAGTGTACCCCTCATGGGCTCTTGTGTGTTTCTTCCACCCTGTAACTGTGCAATTATCAGCTATCACTTGAGTGAATAGAGGAAAAGTCTCAAAGTACTGAATAGCTTCTATCCGTATGTGAATTTAGAGCATTATGAAATGGAGAGGACTATTTACATCTGTCCCACTCAGGCTCTGGTAGAGAGTATACACATGAAGTAGCTTAATCCACATATGCAGTAACATACCGAACAAGTCTCACACTTTATCAGTTGTTAACATCAGTTAAAGTTTAAAGTTTATTTATTAGGTACAAGTAGGCTTACATTCACATTGTAATGAAGTTACTGTGAGAATCCCCTAATCGCCACACTCCGGCACCTGTTCGGGTACAACTGAGGGAGAATTTAGCATGGCCAATGCACCTAACCAGCACGTCTTTGGACTGTGGGAGGAAACCAGAGCACCCAGACCACGCAGACACGGTAATGATCCTTTTCTTCATTCAAGTGCAATATTAATCCATATTGAAAATAATTTTAAAATTGCTGAATGGGCTAAATATGTAATTGAGTGATGTAAGACCACATAATTCAGATCCAAGTGGATGAATACCGTTATTTAAGAAGGGTAGCAGGGATAACCCGGGTAATTATAGGCCAGTGAGCTTGACGTCCGTGGTAGGGAAGTTGTTGGAGAGGATTCTCAGAGACAGGATGTATGCGCATTTAGAACGGAACAATCTCATTAGTGACAGACAGCATGGTTTTGTAAGAGGGAGGTCGTGTCTTACAAATTTGGTGGAGTCTTTTGAGGAAGTGACAAAAATGGTTGACGAAGGAAGGGCCATGGATGTCGTCTATATGGATTTCAGTAAGGCATTTGACAAAGTCCCTCATGGCAGGTTGGTTAAGAAGGTTAAGGCTCATGGGATACAAGGAGAGGTGGCTAGATGGGTAGAAAACTGGCTTGGCCACAGGAGATAGAGGGTAGCAGTCCAAGGGTCTTTTTCCAGCTGGAGTTCTGTGACCAGTGGTGTTCCGCAGGGCTCTGTACTGGGACCTCTGCTATTTGTGATATATATAAATGATTTGGAAGAAGGTGTAACTGGTGTTATCAGCAAGTTTGTGGATGACACAAAGATGGCTGGACTTGCGGATAGCGATGAACATTGTCGGACAATACAGCAGGATATAGATAGGCTGGAAAATTGGGCGGAGAAATGGCAGATGGAATTTAATCCAGATAAATGCGAAGTGATGCATTTTGGAAGAACTAATGTAGAGGGGAGTTATACAATAAATGGCAGAGCCATCAAGAGTATAGAAACACAGAGGGACCTAGGTGTGCAAGTTCACAAATCCTTGAAGGTGGCAGCACAGGTGGAGAAGGTGGTGAAGAAGGCATATGGTATGCTTGCCTTTATAGGACGGGGTATATAGTATAAAAGCTGGAGTCTGATGCTGCAGCTGTATAGAATGCTGGTTAGGCCACATTTGGAGTACTGCGTCCAGTTCTGGTCGCCGCACTACCAGAAGAACGTGGAGGCTTTAGAGAGAGTGCAGAGAAGGTTTACCAGGATGTTGCCTGGTATGGAGGGTCTTAGCTATGAGGAGAGATTGGGTAAACTGGGCTTGTTCTCCCTGGAAAGACAGAGAATGAGGGGAGACCTAATAGAGATGTACAAAATTATGAAGGGTATAGATCGGGTGAACAGTGGGAAGCTTTTTCCCAGGTCGGAGATGACGATCACGAGGGGTCACAGGCTCAAGGTGAGAGGGGCGAGGTATAACTCAGATATCAGAGAGATGTTTTTTACACAGAGGGTGGTGGGGGCCTGGAATGCGCTGCCAAGTAGGGTGGTGGAGGCAGACACGCTGACATTGTTTAAGACTTACCTGGATAGTCACATGAGCAGTCTGGGAATGGAGGGATACAAACGAATGGTCTAGTTGGACCAATGAGCGGCACAGGCTTGGAGGGCCGAAGGGCCTGTTTCCTGTGCTGTACTGTTCTTTGTCCTTTGAATGAATTTATGCAAAGCAGCAAAATAATATGGCATTTCTTCCTCGTAATAAATCATTCACATTACCTGTATTGTGTGTAACAGATGTATAAGAGAATTATATTTAAATTATTAATAAGGGTACGTATACTTATATGAAACCATTCCTTGTAATGCTTTGGTTGAGAGATATATGTTGCTTGTAATCTTCCTACTTTTTTTGCATTTCTGAATTACTTCCAAAGCAGTCAGGTTTTCAAGACATTTAGTACATCCCTCAGGTAGTGTCATAGCAGTATTGAATACATTTGAACATCTTTCTTATCAAGAAATTTACATTTATATTACCTCTCTTTTACATTTTAGTGTATCTTATGCTGAACAAAATGGATTACCTTCTTGGCAAGGTTTTTCAATTGATAATGGTTTCCTTGGTCATTTTTAATTCCAGATTTTTTTATTGAGTTCAAATTTCAACATCTGCTGTGGTGAGATTTGAACCTCGATCTCCAGAGCACCATGCTGGCTCAACTGGAGTACTAGTCCAGTGACAATCCCACTACACCATTGCCTCCACTGTTGTAGATGGATAATGTCAAGTAATCTCCTACTCACACATTCTATGAAGACCTGTGATCATTTGTACTGAACTGAAGGTGAGTTGGAATCAACAACTCCACCATTAAGCACTGTAGGAACTCACTAATGTTAGTGTATGGATCAGAAACACAAAGGTATATTATGAAGTCAGACTAGACCCCAACTATTTGCTAATTTGGCATTAATGTGAGGATCTGATGTGCAATTCTACTGACACACTAGAAAGCTTTTATCAAAACAAACTTCATTTAACAACACAGTTTAACTATAACAAATGGATTAGCTTAACTTTTAACAATTGAACAATACTTAAACAAAACAAGATACAATTCTTAACTTCTAACCTATCCCTATGAGTTCTAATTCAAGCAATATTCCTCTTACAGACTTAAAAACCATTTTCAAAATCAGTTAGAAAACACAGGCCTACATGCTTGTACTCAGGTTGCCAGTCCTGGAGTTCTCAGAGCACTTCTGGATAGAGAGAGACGGAGAGACATGTCTTGCTTCTTTCAGAACTAGCCAAAAATGGACTGTTTTCAACACTGTCTGTCCTGCGAGCTTAGTTCCACCCATTAACACATGACTTTGTCAATCAATCTAGTTAAAACCCTACTCTGACCCCAAGGGGAACCTAAGTAAACACAAATACATTAACTATGTTTAGACAAACACACCATTAGTTAAAATCAGTTGTTATCCTGCATTCTCAAGATTTGAGCTTCTTGTTGCCCAGACAGATTGGCACCTTGTAAAACAGAGCTGAATTTTAAACATACCTCTTACAAGAAACATATATAAATGCATTCCCAAAGGCACAGTATCATCATACTAAGGCTTCTTAGACAGCACCTTCCAAATCCTGACCACTACCATCTAAAAGGACAAAGGCAGCAGATACCTGGGAACATCTCCACCTGCAAATTTCTCTCCAAGCCACTCACCATCTCAACTTGGAACAATACCATTATTTCTTACTGTTGCTGGCTCATCCTGGAATTCTCTCCCTAACAGCACTGTGTGTGTACCTACACCACATGGACTGAGCGGCTCAAGAATGCAGCTCACCGCAGCCTTCTCAAGGGCAATTAGGGATGGACAATTAATGCTGGCCTAGCCACTGAAGCCCACATCCCTTGAATGCATACAGACAAAAACAAAATCCTCCCCTGCCCACCAAATGACCTACTGTATGAGGAAAGGCTGGAAAGGTTAGGATTGTATCCACAAGAGTTTAGAAGAGTAAGAGGCAACTTGATCAAAACCTTTAAAATTCTGAGGGGTATTGACAGGGTGGATGTGGACAGGAAGTTTCCTCTTGTCAAGCGAGGAAGTCACAGTTTAAAAAAAGGGATCGCTCATTTAAGAATGAGATGAGGGGAACTTTCTTCTCTCAGAGGGTCGTGAGCCTCTGGAACTCTCTTCCTCAAAAGACAGTGGAAGCAGAATCTTTGAATAGTTTTAAGGCAGGGTTTGATAGATTCTTGATTAATAAGGGGGTGAAAGGTTATTGGGGATAGGTGGGAATGTGGAGTTGAGATTACAATTAGATCGGCCATAATCTTATTGAAGGGTGGGGCAGGCTCGATGGACTGAGTGGTCTACTCCTGTTCCCAATTCATGTGTTTGTATTCACCTGGTAGATCTGCTGGAATGAATATCTGTATCCTAGTGTACTGAGGACATGCATCATTCAGGCAATAAGAAGGACTTTTCAGGATTCCCAAGAATCAGTGAAGACAATGGTAAATAATAGTTTAGCCTGTGCTTTGAATTCCTGCAAGACAGTGGTGAACTGTTTATTCGGCTTTTGAACTCTGGCTGGACTGGAATTGTATCTCTTAGACCTCACATTTCAATCTCTCAAAGAAACCATGCACTTAATTATCCATTCAGTTGTTTTGACTTCTTTGACTGCTTTGTCAATGATATTTCAGTGATTAATCAGATTTTCACTTAAAAGTTTAAATGTAATATATCAGTCTTTCATGTCAATTATCTGTTCATCTAGCTTTAGTTCTGTTCACCAAGACAGTCTCCAATGAGACTGCAAAACTATTTATAATGATAGTTTAGCAGAAGATTATAATGTCCAATATGATTTATTTCAATTGCATTCTAATAGTAATTGTTCTGCAATGAGATTACAGGGTGTGTTAACCTTTCAAAGCATGAAATCCATGAGGCCAGCGCCTGATCTGGGATGTGAGAGTAGCAAAAGGGGGTACTACAGCTGGCTTCAATCTCACTGGCTGAGAGAAGATACACATATTACTTAGAGTTTCTTACCATTAAATAGTGACTCCTGTTAAAAAATATATGCGTCTCGATGTCAAAATTGAACTTTAGTGTGATTCATAACCAGCTGATACGTGCACAATGACCACTGTGAAATAAGGAAGGGCAGCTGACAGCTGTATGTCTGATCATGAGTCAGCATCTCCAGGAAAGATGACAAGAAAAAAAGATTCAAGGTTAATTCAGAAACAGGGCAGTGGCAGTCAAATTTCCTAATGGACCAGTTTCACAACTCGGGGAATTCCAGTTCTTGCAGCATGGCATTATCTGGTGGTGTCCTGCCCCAGTGCAAAATATTTCATCTCAAACATTTGCATGCAGACTTACATAGAAACATAGAAAAACTACAGCACAAAACAGGCCCTTCGGCCCCACAAGTTGTGCCGAACATATCCCTACTTTTTAGGCCTACCTATAACCCTCCATCCTATTAAGTCCCATACCTTATGAGATTGTTACAAACTCTGGAACTAGGAACACAGGCGCCAGTTTACAAGAGTGGTGGGACACTGTAAATCTTGGATTTAATTACTTAACATTAAGCTGGGGGGGAGGGGTGGACATACAGAATAGGCTAGACAGGGTTGTAGATAGAGTGGGAAGTTTAAGAAAGATCTAGATGGAAAATTAAGGAGTGGGCCAGACAGATATCTGTAGAATCTCCTTGGGTCCCACATTTTCCTGCACTCCTATTAAATTTTAAATTTAACTCTATTTATTAGTGTCACAAGTAGGCTTACATTAACACTGCAATGAAGCTACTGTGAAAATCCCCTAGTCGCCACACTTCGGCACCTGTTTGGATACACTGAAGGAGAATTTAGCATGGCCAATCCACCTAACCAGCACGTCTTTTGGACTGTGGAAGAAAACCAGAGCACCCGGAGGAAACCCACGCAGATACAGGGAGAATGTGCAAACTCCGCACAGACAGTGACCTAAACCGGGAATCGAATCCAAGTCCCTGGCGCTGTGAGGCAGCAGTGCTAACCACTGTGCCACCATGCCACCCCATTCCATTATTTTCATCAACAGGGAAGATACAGCAATCAACATCTGTAGAAATGGCAGGCAGTCTGTAGTTTGAACATGTATGTTTCTTCGGAAGAAAATGAAGGTTGAGTTGGACAAGAGGCTCAGCACTCGAAACTGAAGATCATCCATCCCCTACGTAGATTTTTGTGTCTGCTTCTATTTCTATATTTTTACAGATTTCCGGATCCACAGTATTCTGCTTTTAATCATTCTTAATCCTGGTCTAACATTTAGAACAAAATATTTGTGTGTCAAGTAAGAAAATCAGCATTTAACCTAGTGACATTTCAGAAGGAGTTTCAATCGATTACAGACACCTTTCTATGCAAGTTTACATTTTGCAGGAACATCAATGTTTTTAATTTTGCACAATATAAACAGGTTAATGGAGTTTATATTTTAATCGTCACAGAATGGTACAATGATTCTTTAGCGACTTTATAGGACTTATTTTACAGTTTGTGATACAGTTTACCTGTTGCCAAATACATCATAAAATCAGAAATATGCATTTATACAGCATTTTATTGCAGATAACTATCCTCAGGCAATCCACAGAGATGAAAGCAAAATAAAAGTGGACAGAGTTTAGGAAGTTTAGCCAAATAATTTAATAAATGTCTTTTAAAGTGGAAGAAAGGAGGACTTGATGTGTAAGGACTACATTTTACAAAACCACATTTTGGAGCAGGGATAAAAGACTGGATAATACTACGGCATCTCAATAGAAATAAAACATACCGACAATTTGTAAAAGCAGGACACAGTTGCAGTCAGTGGCAGTGAATTTTGCGGCAATGTACACATGTGAATATCAGGTGTATACTTAATTACTGCCGACCACATTTTATCTTCTCGACAAACTTTATCCACTGGTCTCCTTAGGTAACTGACTCTGCACAGGAATGCGTTTACTTTTTTTTCATTCACTTGTGACTTTTGGACACCATTGACAAGGTAGGCATTTATTGCCCATCCTTATTTGCCCTTGAGAAGGTGGGGGATCTTATTGAAGCGCAGCAGTCCTTGTGATAAGGATACACCCACAATGATTATGGGGAGCAAAGAAATGGCAGAGGAATTAAATAGATATTTTGCTATAAATGATACTACAAGCATTCCAGAAATAGTACAAAATACAGGGGAGGAATTAGATGCAGTCATGATCGTCACGTAATTAGTTTTAGGCAAATTAATGCGGTTAAGGACTGACCAATTCCCCGAACCTGATGATTTGCACCCTGGATCTTAAAGGAGGTAGCTACAGAAATCGTGGATGCATTGGTGGTCATTTTCCAAAAAAATCCTTGGATCTTGAAACTGTGCCAAAAGATTGGAAAACTGCCAATGTGGTACCCTTGTTCAAAAAGGGGAGGAGGCAAAATACAGGAAACTACAGGCCAGTTAGTCTAACTCCAGTTATTGGAAAAATATTGAAACTGATTATTAAGGAGAGGATAGCAGTGCATTTGGAAAGTTATAATCTGGTCAAGCAGAATCAGTATGGTTTCACGAAGGGAAATCATGTCTGACAAATTTACTAGAGTTCTTTGAGGAGGTATTAGCCAGAGTAGATAGAGGAGAACCAGTATATGTTGTACATTTGGATTTTAAAAAGGCATTTGATAAGATGCTACCCAAAAGATCGGAACTCATGGTGTTGGAGGTAATATTCTGGCATGGGCAGAGGATTGCCTAACGAACAGGAAGCAGCGAGTAATGATAAGGGAGTCTTTCACAGGTTGGAGGACAGTAACCAGTGGAGTGCCACAGGAAGCAGTACTAGGACCGCAGCTCTTCACAATATACATTAATGATTTGAAGGAAGGAACAGAGTGTACGGTGGCCAAATTTGCAGATAATGCAAAGGTGGTAGGGAAGGCATGTTGTAAGGACGATATAAATAGTTTATAGAGAAATATTGTGAGTGGGCGGAGAATTGGCAAATGGAATTCAATCTGGGAAAATGTGAGATTGTTCATTTTGAAAGAAAGAATGAGAAGGCAGATTATTATTTAAATGGAGAGAGACTGCAGAAAGCTGTAGCACATGGGGACTTGGGGGGTCCTTGTTCATGAAACACAGAAAGCTGGCACACAGGTGTAGAAGGTAATAGGAGAGGCAAATGGAATGCTTTTATTTCAAGGGGGCTGGAGTATAAAAGTAAAGAGGTGTTGCTGCGACTGTACAAGGTACTGGTGAGGCCAGATTTAGAATACTGTGTAAGTTTTGGTCCCCTTATTTAAGGGAAGGTTTACCATCTTTGGAGGCAGTATAGGGGAGGTTTACTAGGATGATTCTGGATATGGAGGGACTGCTATATGGGGAAATATTGGACAGGTTGGGTCTGTACTCCTTGGAGTTCATAAGAATGAAAGGTGATGTGATTGGAACATATCAGATTCCTGGAGGTTAGACAGGGTAAATGTTAGGAAGATGTTTCCACTCATGGGAATGTGTAGGACCAGAGGGCATGGTCGGAGAATAAGGCGGTATTCATTTCAGACGGATTTAAGGAAGAATTTCTTTTCTTAAAGAGTAGTGAATCTTTGGAATTCTTTACCCCAGGAAGCTGTGGGAGGCTGAGTTCTTGAACATTTTTAAGGCTGAGATCGATAGATTGTTAATCAATAAGGGAATTAAGAATTATGGAGAGAAGGCAGAAAAGTGGAGTGTAAGCTCAGCCATGGTCGTATTAAGTGATTGAAGGACTGAATAGCCTTCTCCTGTTCCTATTTCTTCTGGTCTTAAGTAGAAGCATAGAATTTAAACCTAGTAGCGCCATTGAGTTAAGGCTTCTACTTCCAATTCCCTGCACTTGGAATTTCCCATTTTGAGGTGTGCCATTGTAGGGGGCACTGAATGGAGTTCAGTTGCATACCTTTATGGAAGGGGAAAATCGGAGAATCACCTGTGTTAAAAAGAGCAGTGAGCTCTGGGATCAATTTATGTAATTGCTAAAGCTTCTAATTCACACACTAGCATAGGGCATAGATCTGATTTAGCATGTGCTTTTTCATTCTAAGCCTACCACAAGAACACTCAAGAGAAAGATTAGAAGCATTAAAAAGTGTGTGTTCTTGTGAGGCAAATGAAGCCTAATTCTAGATCTGGATTGTAGTCAATTTCATTAGAAATCTATGCTTAAAACATTTTTTTTAAAACTTAATTGAGATAAGAGATTCTCAAAAGTGATCTGAGAATTATTTATGGACTTTTCCATTCTCTTGTCACCTTATTGGCAGCAGGAATCATTCATAGATCATCAATGAAAACAGTGTAATAATTCCCCGATCCTTCATCACCATTAAGCACATCAACCTCACCAGTAACCATCACGACCAGTACAAACATTTGAGGGGATTTTCATGGTAACCTCATTGCAGTGTTAATGTGAGCCTACTTGTGACAATAAATAAAAACTTAAACCTAACTTACTTATTTTCTCATCCAGCCCATGATATTGGTATTCAAACAGGATTCCTAAATCAATGCCAATTTTTGGAAAATTATAATAAGGTTGTATGTACATTTATAATTTAGGAGCTGGATTAGGATTGCTCTACCTCAGTTAATAAAATTCATTATCAGCCAGCTGAAAGAAAAGACCTCAAAACATTTTTTTTTTCTGCATTGGATTCAAGCCCAGGTTACCTTTTAACTAACTGTGCCACTCAAACCCTTTCCTTTTTCCCTACTGCTGGGAGTAGGCTGCAGAATAGACAATAGAAGGTTAAAGGGTTCAATGAAATATTGATGTGATGGATATATTTTTCCTTTGCAATGTTGACCTTGGTAATATTTAATAAAGAGTTTAATTGCCTTTTAAATGAATTTGTGCTAACTGTTAATGTCGTGAAATGAGCTCCTTTATTGAAACAAAATCCCTTGATAGTTCACGGATAGTACACTGATAGTACACTTGATAGTACACTGTGGGCAGTGTAAAACTGGATGAGTGCACAGAGTGGTCTCAATTTTGTTTCTCGGAGCTAAATAGTTGATCTCAGCCAGGATAGTAGTTGGGTTGCTCCAAATGCCCCCAGCCACCCGAGCCAGGGAGAGGAAAAAAAACAACCAGGGTTCCAGATTCTGATTGCAATGCCGTAGGATTCCTTGCTAGGAAGTGCTAATTGGGTTCAAGTATAACAGCCCCTTGCTTGAACTGTGTACGGACAGGGAGGGAGGGTTAATTTAAACAACCCTGACTTCTCCTCTCACCACCCATCCATAAACAGAAATGTGCTTTAGATTTCCCCCTTTATAAGTATTTCCAAACCCCTCAGTTTTGGTGTGATTAGTTTCTATTAACAATGTCACAGCAAATTAGAGATAGGGTAAACTCAGAGGGTTAGTTTATTTGCTCACGCTGAAAAGAGAGGAAGAAGGTGCCGCAATGTATTCATACAGTTGAGTAGGGATAGAGAAATAAAGATTCACAGGGCCAGGGCTACAGAGTAAAGAATCGTTTCACACAAGTCTGGAGTCCAGAATCAAAGTCCAAAGGTGCCAATGGTAATTCTTTCACAGAGGTTGGCAGATTGAAGACTGATACTGGATAATTCACTTTTCTAAGATAGATGACTTCCAAGATGTGATAGGCACAAAGAGATTAATTAGTTCAGAAATTCCGGCAGAAACAGTATAGGTGTGGGTAGGCATTCAAACCTGGACAGCTTTTATTTCCTGGGCTGCTGACGCCTAGATGGAAGATGGCAGACTGATTTCCAGTCCAACAAAACAGTATTAATTGGTTCTCCCAGCTGGAGGTTATGTCACTTGACTCCCACTTTGGCTTCGACAAAGGATGTATATTCCTTGATTTGGGTATCTAAGTGTGTTCATGTTCCAACCATTGAGAGTTCAAAAGGAAATGTGCAGGGTCCTTTGTCCTAGCAGACTGGCTGCTAGGCCTGGCATCTGAAACATGAATGGTCTTCCTATAATTCTCCTTGAATTTGGAATCTGAAGCACACAGGGCCATTGGTATCTCTTCAGAGATAACAAGCTGTCAGCTTGTTGTTCAGGGCCACAGCCAGATATGGCTTCAATCATTTTAAAAATCTTTTCTAGTTTAAAAAAAATACAATTAAAAAAATTAGCCAGGAGGAATTCTATATATTATATAAAAATATGGAGTGTGAATTCTTAGACCCTTGACAACTGGCTTAACACACGAGGTATGGCAGTTTGTGATATCAGAAAAGAACCTTTATAAATAAGGCTCTTGGTGTTCATTATATTTGAACAAATCCACAATGCACCTTAGCCATGGTTTTTATCTGCATCTAAAATAGAGTGTCAAAACTGCACAATATATTCCAACTATAACTTATTCAAAGTGTTTTCCTAGTTCAACAGAACCTTCTTATTGTTGATTCAATGTTCTTTAAGACAGGAGGGTAGAAAAATGAAATAGTATTCCCAAATAAAGAAAAAAAAAACTTTCTCTATCCACATCTAAAGTTGTGTGGGGTAGGGATGGAATTTCAGGTTAAGGGAATATTTATCTATCCCAGATTAAAGGTGAATTATTGTTATTAACGCAAAATTAAAATATACATTTGCGACACTTAAGTTCAGAAAATCTCCATGAAAATTTCTAAGAATACTACTATTCTTGTCAACATATTGTGCCTCATTTGCAGCAGCACGTGCAGTACATCCAAACATGTGTTATCCACTATGTACCAACAGTGCATAGTATTGGGCATCAACTATTCAATATCATCCTCTTGATTCAGTAAAGTCATTCTCATAGCTACATCAGGGACATGGGATCTACCAGAGTAGATTCACATTGCCCAAAATCCACATGTATTCAACAACAACAAAATAAAGTATACCTTGTGACCTGAATTAGCTATTTGTATCTTTTCTGAATGTGCCTCCATTTGCCTCTCCAATCTTTACAAAAAGTTAACTGCTCCACTGAACACCTGACATTGGCAGAAGCTTAACTCATGATGTGGAAATGCCAGCATTGGACTGGAGTAAACACAGTAAGAAGTCTCACAACACCAGGTTAAAGTCCAACAGGTTTATTTGGTAGCAAAAGCCACTAGCTTTCGGAGCGCTGCTCCTTAATCAGGTGAGTGGGAGTTCTATTCACAAACAGGGCATATAAAGACACAAACTCAATTTACAGAATAATGATTGGAATGCGAGTCTTTACAGGTAATCAAGTCTTAAAGGAACAGACAATGTGAGTGGAGAGAGGGTTAAGCACAGGTTAAAGAGATGTGTATTGTCTCCAGCCAGGACAGTTAGTGAGATTTTGCAAGCCCAGGCAAGTTGTGGGGATTACAGATAGTGTGACATGAACCCAAGATCCCAGTTGAGGCCGTCCTCATGTGTGCAGAACTTGGCTATCAGTCTCTGCTCAGCGACTCTGTCGTGTGTCATGAAGGCTGCCTTGGAGAACGCTTACCCGAAGATCAGAGTCCGAATGCCCGTGACCACTGAAGTGTTCCCCAACAGGAAGAGAACAGTCTTGCCTGGTGATTGTCGAGCGGTGTTCATTCATCCATTGTCGTAGCGTCTGCATGGTCTCCCCAATGTACCATGCCTCGGGACAGCGTTTCCGGTCGACAATGTTGGCCGAGTTGCAAGAGTATGTACCGTGCACCTGGTGGATGGTGTTCTCACGTGAGATGATGTCATCCGTGTCGATGATCCGGCACATCTTGCAGAGGTTGCTGTGGCAGGGTTGTGTGGTGTCGTGGTCACTGTCCTCCTGAAGGCTGGGTAGTTTGCTGCGGACAATGGTCTGTTTGAGGCTGGGGGGTTGTTTGAAGGCAAGAAGTGGGGGTGTGGGGATGGCCTTGGCGAGATGTTCGTCTTCATCAATTACATGTTGAAGGCTCCGGAGAAGATGTCGTAGCTTCTCCGCTCCGGGGAAGTACTGGACGATGAAGAGTGCTCTGTCCACCGTGTCCCGTGTTTGTCTTCTGAGGAGGTTGGTCCGGTTTTTCGCCGTGGCGCGTCGGAACTGTTGATCGATGATTCGAGCGCCATATCCTGTTCTTATGGAGGGCATCTTTCAGCGTCTGGAGGTGTCTGTTGCGATCCTTCTCATCCGAGCAGATCCTGTGTATACGGAGGGCTTGTCCGTAGGGGATGGCTTCTTTAACGTGTTTAGGGTGGAAGCTGGAGAAGTGGAGCATCGTGAGGTTATCCGTGGGCTTGCGGTACTGTGAAGTGCTGAGGTAACTGTCCTTAATGGAGCTTAACGCCACAGCTTTCTGTCTGAAAGCCTGACTGACTTCCTGTGCTTAATGCTAAGTGACAAGAACAGGTAGGATTGGATTAGTGTGCAGACTAAATTTGAAAAAAAGATAATTATGACCATAATCCAACATCTTGACTTTAAGACTTCACAGAGAAGTGTTGGCTGGACGTGAGTAAGCAGCTCTCAGAATGAACAGGACAGGGAGGTGGGCAACAAAGCCACCATTTAAGCTATTAATTGTATACAAAATGAGAATATCTTCACAGGAATCCAATCATAAATGCTCAGCTTTTAACAGCAGCTTTGTCAGACCCAAACATTTAACCAATTTCTCCTCACCATAGAGACCTTGGAAAGCTCTTAAAAAGAATACAAGCGAGATACACCTAGGTGTTTTTAAACAGTAGGAAGAGGAGGACACTCACCATCCATAGCAGTGAGTACGTGTCATGGTGGGAACAAAACTTGCAAAGGATGGAGGTGCACAGGACAGCTACACAGGAGATACTAACCCCACAGTAAGATGGGCAGAAAGAGCATCAGTTTCCTGACTTCTTGGATGAGCAGTACATCGGCAATCAAAGGCCGTCACATCTTGTGGGCACCAGCATTTAGAGAAAGATCTCCTCCCTCACATTTCCAGAGACTGGGAAAGTCACCACTGCTCAATCTGCTTACCTCTGGTCCAACCAGAGAAATAAATGTAATAAGGCAAGTGACAGAATTAATGTTCAGGAGTTAAGAAAAGTTTCCTTGTGATGATGACAATATGTGGAGATGCCGGCGTTGGACTGGGGTAAACACAGTAAGAAGTTTAACAACACCAGGTTAAAGTCCAACAGGTTTATTTGGTAGCAAAAGCCACACAAGCTTTCGGAGCTCTAAGCCCCTTCTTCAGGTGAGTGGGAATTCTGTTCACAAACAGGGCATATAAAGACACAGACTCAATTTACATGAATAATGGTTGGAATGCGAATACTTACAACTAATCAAGTCTTTAAGAAACAAAACAATGTGAGTGGAGAGAGCATCAAGACAGGCTAAAAAGATGTGTATTGTCTCCAGACAAGACAGCCAGTGAAACTCTGCAGGTCCACGCAACTGTAGGAGTTACAAATAGTGTGACATGAACTCAATATCCCGGTTGAGGCCGTCCTCGTGTGTGCGGAACTTGGCTATCAGTTTCTGCTCAGCGACTCTGCGCTGTCGTGTGTCGCGAAGGCCGCCTTGGAGAACGCTTACCCGAATATCAGAGGCCGAATGCCCGTGACCGCTGAAGTGCTCCCCAACAGGAAGAGAACAGTCTTGCCTGGTGATTGTCGAGCGGTGTTCATTCATCCGTTGTCGCAGCGTCTGCATAGTTTCCCCAATGTACCATGCCTCGGGACATCCTTTCTTGCAACGTATCAGGTAGACAACGTTGGCCGAATTGCAAGAGTATGTACCGTGTACCTGGTGGATGGTGTTCTCACGTGAGATGATGGCATGTGTGTCGATGATCCGGCACGTCTTGCAGAGGTTGCTGTGGCAGGGTTGTGTGGTGTCATGGTCACTGTTCTCCTGAAGGCTGGGTAGTTTGCTGCGGACAATGGTCTGTTTGAGGTTGTGCGGTTGTTTGAAGGCAAGAAGTGGGGGTGTGGGGATGGCCTTGGCGAGATGTTCGTCTTCATCAATGACATGTTGAAGGCTCCGGAGGAGATGCCGTAGCTTCTCCGCTCCGGGGAAGTACTGGACAACGAAGGGTACTCTGTCCACTGTGTCCCGTGTTTGTCTTCTGAGGAGGTCGGTGCGGTTTTTCGCTGTGGCGCTTTGGAACTGTTGATCAATGAGTCGAGCGCCATATCCTGTTCTTATGAGGGCATCTTTCAGCGTCTGGAGGTGTCTGTTGCGATCCTCCTCATCCGAGCAGATCCTGTGTATACGGAGGGCTTGTCCGTAGGGGATGGCTTCTTTAACGTGTTTAGGGTGGAAGCTGGAGAAGCGGAGCATCGTGAGGTTATCCGTGGGCTTGCGGTACAGTGAGGTGATGAGGTGACTGTCCTTAATGGAGATGCGCGTGTCCAAGAATGCAACCGATTCCGGAGAGTAGTCTATGGTGAGCCTGATGGTGGGATGGAACTTGTTGATGTCATCATAGAGTTGTTTCAGTGATTGTTCACCATGAGTCCAAAGGAAGAAAATGTCATCGATGTATCTAGTGTATAGCATCGGTTGAAGGTCCCGTGCGGTGAAGAAGTCTTGTTCGAACCTGTGCATGAAGATGTTGGCATATTGAGGTGCGAATTTGGTCCCCATGGCTGTTCCGTGTGTCTGGATGAAGAACTGGTTGTTGAAGGTGAAGATATTGTGGTCCAGGATGAAGCGGATGAGATGTAAAATTGCATCTGGAAACTGGCAGTTGTTGGCGCCGAGCACTGAGGCCGTTGCAGCAATGCCATCGTCATGGGGGATGCTGGTGTAGAGTGCTGAGACATCCATTGTGACGAGGAGCGCTCCTGGTTCAACTGCTCCATGTGTGCTGAGTTTCTGTAGGAAGTCCATCGTGTCGCGACAAAAGCTGGGGGTTCTTTGTACAATGGGTTTCAGGATGCCCTTGACATAGCCGGAGAGGTTCTCGCACAGGGTCCCATTGCCCGATACGATGGGACGGCCGGGTGTGTTTGCCTTGTGTATCTTCGGGAGGCAGTAGAGATCTCCAACGCGGGGAGTACGTGGGATGAGAGCACGGAGGGTGTTCTGAAGGTCCGGATCAAAGGTCTTGATCAGAGTGTTGAGTTGACGGGTGTGTTCTTTGGTCGGATCTGCAGGTAACTGTCTGTAGTGTTCCTCGTTGTTGAGTTGTCGGTACACTTCTTTGCAGTAATCCGTTCTGTTCAGTATGACGATGGCCCCTCCTTTGTCTGCTGGTTTGATGACAATGTTGCGGTTGGTCTTGAGAGCGTGGATGGCGTTACGTTGTGCTTGGGTGATGTTCGGGGCTGTCTTGAGAGTGCGGCTGATGAATTTGGTGTTGACGCACCTCCTGACGGCTTGGGCATACATGTCAAGTCGAGGGCAGCGGCCTTCCGGAGGAGTCCAATTCGACTCTTTCCTCTTCGGATGCACTGCGGATCTCTCTGTCGGCTGTTCCGGTTCATTGGCTGTCTCATTGTGTCCGTTGTTGGCCTCTTGGGGTTTGTGGAAGAACTCCCTCAGCCTCATTCGCCTGATGAATTCCTCTGTGTCTGCTGCGAGACTGATGGGGTCTATTTTGGTGGTGGGGCAAAAATTAAGCCCTCGGCTGAGAACTTCGATTTCATCTGGTTGAAGTGTGTAGTCGGACAAGTTGATAATGGACTTCCCTGCAGTGGTACTGTTTTCTACTGTGGTTAGGGGGGGGGGGGGGGGGGGGAGGCTTGGTTGCTGCTCGGCCTCTGACATTCGGGTAAGCATTCTCCAAGGCGGCCTTCGCGACACACGACAGCGCAGAGTCGCTGAGCAGAAACTGATAGCCAAGTTCCGCACACACGATGACGGCCTCAACCGGGATATTGGGTTCATGTCACACTATTTGTAACTCCCACAGTTGCGTGGACCTGCAGAGTTTCACTGGCTGTCTTGTCTGGAGACAATACACATCTTTTTAGCCTGTCTTGATGCTCTCTCCACTCACATTGTTTTGTTTCTTAAAGACTTGATTAGTTGTAAGTATTCGCATTTCAACCATTATTCATGTAAATTGAGTCTGTGTCTTTATATGCTCGGTTTGTGAACAGAATTCCCACTCACCTGAAGAAGGGGCTTAGAGCTCCGAAAGCCTGTGTGGCTTTTGCTACCAAATAAACCTGTTGGACTTTAACCTGGTGTTGTTAAACTTCTTACTATGATGACAATAGCCAGAATGAGTGGGCACTCAATTTTACCTCTGGCTGGTTTCCTACAGTACGAAGTCTCACAACACCAGGTTAAAGTCCAACGGGTTTATTTGGCAGCACAAGTTTTTGGAGTCTTAGGCTCCTTCTTCAGGTGAGTCTTTACTGCCAAATAAACCTGTTGGACTTTAACCTGGTGTTGAGACTTCTTACTGTGCTTACCCCAGTCCAATGCCGGCATCTCCACATCATGGATTCCTACAGACAGGAAATATCATTGATTGCACACACATAGCAATATACACATGGCCACAGCAAACAGGAAATTAAAAATTCAAATACAAGATATTATTTCCATCAATGCTCGGCTCTGGTGCAACCGAGGTTCATGCAGACATGGACAAGGTCCCCCGTGAGCTGTCATGTTGCTTTAATAATGCGTCAGTCCATCATTTCCGGTCTTTTAAATCCAGGAAGCAAACTGAACTGTTGACTATGAGAAGCTAGGGAATACTTCCATTCTGGTTTCCTATCTGGAAGGATGTGAACGCATTGGAGAGAGTGCAGAAGAGCTTTACAAGAATGGTTCCAGGGATGAGAAACTTCAGTTATAAGGATTGATTAGAGAGGTTGGGACTGTTCTCCTCGGAGAGAAGGCAGCTCAGAGGAGATTTGATAGAGATGTTCAAAATCATGAGGAGGCTGGACAGAATAGATAGGGAGAAACTTCCTGCTCATAGAGGGGCACAGATTTTAAGTCATGTGGAAAAGAAGCAAATGTGATGCGAGAAAAAAAATTTTTTTCACACGAGTGACTCAGGTCTGGAATGCAGAGCCTGGAAGTGTGGTGGCCTCTTTTAAGAGAAGGGTGTTCTACAGTTACCAGGCCCTCACTTGGCCTCCGTTGAAAGGCTTCACAGTGGCCTTTCCCCATTGTGCCTTTGCAGCAACTGCCCCAAGCTTGAGCACATTCCTCAGCACACAGTCTTTCAGCCAAACAGAGCCTGAACCTTCCAGACAATTGGGAAGCAGGATCAATTGACACATTCAAAAGGGCATTAGATGATTATTTGTTCTATGTGCAAGAGTTTGGGGAAAAGGTAGGGGAATGGTACTAAGTCATGATGCTCGTTTAGAGAGCCGGTGCTGACACGATGGGCCAAATGGCCTCCTTTGTGCCATAACAATTCTGTAATTTCAAGTTCCTGAATTTGATTGGCTGCTCAGCCTGCTCAAGGAGTTCACTCTGTCGAACCCCTACAGAAGGTGCTAGGATTAAAGACACAAGAATAAGGGAAAAGGACACCTCAGAGCTAGTTAGTTAATGACGCAACGGCAGTGGTCTATGTAGCTCAGTTCATTCAATTCAGTACAATATTGAAAGTTACTCCTCAAAATGCGAAAAACATTATAAACCAAATAGGCAGACCAAAATCAAGGAATATCCATAGAAACAAAGCTGTGTTATAAACATTTATTAAAAAAACCATATCACTCCTGTGGTCAAAGACATAGCAAATTAAAAATAAATTGATAGGCATGATGGCACATTAGACAGTTTAGTGAACTGCAAAGGCACAAAAAAACAAGGCACTAACTTTGATTGTCAGGAGTTATTTTCTTTCACTCAATCTACAAAATGAACAGGTGGAAAAACTAGCAGTGACTATTGATCTAACCCTTCCACCAGCATCGAAGCTTACTGATGCATGCCTAAAACTGCACTCCACACTATCTACACTTCTACATGACAATTCACATCAAATTATATCTAAAAGTTTGCAAAAATGATAAAAAATTATAAACATGCTGCAGCGAGGAACTTTTACATCAACGAGAGAGAGTGCAGCGCTGACAGTTCTGGTCAAAAAAAGTGATGAATAAATGGCATAGTCTTCCGATGCAACACAAGGTAACATGCATTGGCTAAAAAAAAAAGCTAATTGCTCGTCAGTTTGAAGAACTGACCTCAATTTAAAACGAAACTGATGTGTGGAGTGTAGAAAAAAAGGAAATAGAATCTATCCGAGTTTGAGTTGCTTATAAAGAGTACACAAAATGAGATTCAGGTTTTCATACACATGCTGACTTTAAAGTTTCCTATCAAAAATCTTCATGTGCATCGAAGACTTGATTTTGAAGTGGGACTGGGATTTGGAGCATAAAGGGAGAAAGTGTGTGAAAGAGATAATCGACAGAACGTTCCAGATTCCATATGCATTAGTTTAGTGCAAGCTTCTTGCTGACATAAAAGTCTTTCAGTTCGGAGAATCAAAAATTTGGGTTCTCCAAATCTTAAGATTCCCAATTGCTGTTCCAAATATACCCCATCTTCTTTCCATTGTATATCAAGCTGGAGCTACAACCTGAATTTGGATTACAGTACCAATTTATTAGGCATCGACATTTAAAACTATGGATTAGTAGCACAATCCATATGAAGCACATTGTTGTTCAAATGTGCACATCACCTGTAATGGTTCCCAATCAATACAAAACTATACAGTAGTCAAACTACCTATTCACAACATGCACAATTTCAACTCGGGTCAAGCAACTCAATCACAAAACCAGGCTTCAACCAAAAGGTGTAAAAGAACAACTTTATTCTTTTGAATTTTATTTTTTAACTATCCAAAATGTAGATAAAAAGGGGGAAATAATATATATTTTTTAAAAAAGCTTGGCTTTTCCTGAAAGCTCATAAATGAACATTTCCTGAGAATGCATATGCTGTCAACATCGAGCAGTTTTGGTCAGTAGCTATAATAGTTAGATTCTACAATGTCTTTGCAAGCAGTACATAAGTAAAACATCCAAACTCACCGCACCACATGATGGAAATCAATTTAATATTGTATATAAAATCAAAAGCAATATATATCTAACTAAAATACTACATTAAGATATAGCATTCCTAAAATCTTCACATTAAATCTTAGTCAAAGAACAAATAATGCTGCAATATAGATTATTTCAGTAGTAGGAGATTGGACCAGGAAGAAAATCTACTAGGGCATCAAACTGAATAACCTTTGGCTCATTTAGACTTCGGGAAAATTCAACTGCACCAGTCATGGACTATTGGAAATACAGCTGTTGAGGCAAATCCATACTGACTCATGTTTTCACCTAAATCTTAGTGGCAATTTAGTAACTTGCTTTCAAACACTGAAGCAAGATCAGTTAGAATGTAATTTCAGTTTGACCCCACCCTGCCACCAAGTAGTGCCACGCATTCATTCCCCATCACGTGAGATCCATTCACATTGCTTTTAAGCATGTACAGTGATTAGAAAGGTCTCGGTCTAATGTCACTTTCTCATTCTTCGCCACCGCCATACATCTCCGCAAGTTTCTTGAAGCGTGGGCCCCAGTTGTTCAAGTGGTCATAATCCTGGTCTAAATCAGAGTTTGTCGACGAGTTCAGTGAGCTCAAAGAATCTGCCTCTGAACCACCACCTTCGTAATCAAACACCAAGAGGGAATCATAAGGAGGAGCAGTTGGATCATTGTCAGCTGTCTTCAGGTTCTGTAACAGGAGAAAAGCAAAGAGAAAAAGGGTATTAAATACTGCACACAAAATAAATTACAAGATTCACTTTTGATTTTCACATTTAAGAATGATTGAACCCTTACCTCATCAATGAAGTTGCCAATCTCATCTGGGTTTGCAGGACGTGGCCGATACTGTGGTGCCGTGTGTAGTGGAGCCACATCATTACGAACAACCTCAGGTCTTGCGTCCAGGCCTCTGTGGATCTGGCTGAGGTCATAATCCTGCCAAAGTAGTGGAATACTGGTTATATACAATATTCAATTGGAGACAATTGTTTTTACACTATTTACTCAACATGGGAATAATGGCATTTTGGGTCGGTTTACAGTAAATAGATAGGACATGCAGGAGTCAGTGTAGAACCCATATGATTGACAGTAATCGATAGCCATCCAAGGTGGAGTTGAGAAATTGGGAAGTAGAGCCTACAACCGCATCTTGAAGGGGTGGAGTATTTTTTGGTTGAAGTAGAAAGGAGTAACAGCAGATATCATGTATTAAATCAATAGCTGCAAACCTAAATCTGGTAAGGTGGAAAAACAACAAATGATCTGAATAATGTCGCCAAAGCTCCATCTAGATTTACCTACCAATTGCTGAGGAGCCTTATAATTATTGGACCAGCCGGACACCAACCAGAATTAGTGAGGAGTCTGGTGGAGAAATCCAGAAAAAGGCATGGGGCGTCTAATTTCCCACTGCCGAAGGAGCTGCTTCAGTGCATCTTGTAAATGGTACACACTGCAATCACTGGCAGCCAGTAGTGGAGCAAGTGAATGTTTAAGTTGGTGGATGGGGTGCTTCTGGATGATGTTGTGCTTCTTGAGCGTTTTTGGAGCTGCACTGAATCAAACCAGACAAATGGAAATATTCCATTACACTCCTGACTTGTGCCTTGTAGATGGTGAACAGGCTTTGGAGCATCAGATGAGTTACTCATTGCAGAGTTCTCAATCTCTGGCCAGCTCTTGCAGCCACAGAATTAATATAGTTCTGTTCAATGATGAGGCGCAAGATGTTGATGGTGGGGATTCAAAGGTGGTAAAGCTTTTGAACATCAAGGGGAGATGGTTAAATTCTCTCTTGTTGGAAGATGGGAATTGCCTGGCACTGTGCAGCATGAATGTTAGTACCACTCATCAGCTCAAGCCTGAAAGTTGTCCAGGGCCTGAGACATGGATTGCCTCAGTTTCAGAGGAGTTGAGAATGATACTCAACACTGCGCAGTGAGCATCGCACTTTTGGCTTTATGTTTCACTCAGAACGGATACAAAAGCCATTGTAAATTGACAGGACCATCACATTCTCTATTTTAGTTCCACTGGTGCCCAATTTGAAAAATGGGATAATAGCAGGATGAAAAACTGCCCATGTTTTTAAATGCACATTGATAATTCTAGTATTTAGATTCAATAAAATTAGTGATTTAGCAAATCCCAATTGATTTGGTACCAAAACATGAATATCCCTGCCCATTTAACTTTGTCATAGAATTCTATTTACAGCCATTCCCGTATTTATAGATCTCACATATTCCAACACTTGCTTTTCATTAAAATAATTTGTGAATATTTTACAAAATTAAAGAAAATCAGATTACAAAATAAACTTCAGTGAATCATAAATTTATCATCCTGGAAACTAGAAAGCATTGTAGGATAGCCCTTTCATCTTTATCGTTAGATTCTGCATTACAGAGCAGCCTGTGCACAGCACAATTAATTTATTTCCATTGTTAAAGGCAATCAGTTGCATTTCAATTCCTTCATTTTCCTACCCTCTCACTTATCAGATTTTGGTTTTGTGCTTTTGGGGCGCTGATCACCAGTCAAGTTTCAACTTTATTACTGATCTATGGCTTATTTGGAATCGACACGGTAGATGAGTCAAAACCTTTAGAATGTTCTGCTCATTTAGTCAAGCTCAAATGGAGTTGATCATTTATAGATGAAGCATTTACATTGTTACAGAGTGTTTCCATATTGCCATCTTTCACAGCTGGGTTAATGTTCAATGATGCAGTTTTATTCGGAAGAGTACAGGTCAGCTGGGAACAGCAGCGTTCAGTATCTGACATTTTAGAACTGATATAAATCAGACTGCACGAGACAGGAGTAGGTCCACTGTGAGGAAAACAGATTCTGATGCAAGCATGCAGAGTAAGCCATTCATTTTGAAAGGTTTGATTTTAAACAAACACAGATACTAACCTGGTCTTCCTCTCCACCACCTTCTTCATCATAATAGTAAATGTTGTCACGGACATCCTCTTCAGGCAACAGGGGCTCCTTTTTAACTTTCTGCCTCTTCTTGACAAATAGCAGGAGCAGCAGCACCAAGACTAAAAAAAAATTGATCTTTTAAAATTGCTGCATCTTCAATTCCAAAAATAGATCCAGTGTCAGGCACCAGAAACACACAAATTTATACACTCGTAAACATGAGAGCTTACAACAGCTCAATGCACGTAGCAATGGTATTGGTGTAAACTTTACTCAGGTGAACTCAGTGGAAATGCACAAGGCTTGGTTTCCACAATGGTTATTTTTTCCAAACTGACTGCGATCAGAATGTATGGCGTTTCACATTTTCCTCAATGTCTTTTCCTCTTTTAAAAAATAGATATATGTTTACAAAAAAAAAAGATGTGGCCAACTCATTTCCGAAGTTACGTGGGTGACAACAGTTCAAAAAAGCCCTTATTGCCCGTCAAGCACTTTGGGACCCCACCAAACCAACCTTTAGAGTGAAAAGCACTAAGTAAACAAATCTTGTTTACTCTTTTTCAAACTCCTGATAAGCCAAAGTCAATTGCTCTGACTGACAGTGGAGACCAAGGAGTGAACTTGTAACACTAACTCTGGATGTCTCAGCCACGAGAGCATTTCTTTAAAATCCTTCCATCGATTCTTCATAATTACTATGTTAGCACACAAGCTTCAATCTCCTCTCCAAGGCACTGCTCATTACTACGAGACAGACCCACAGTAAACCATCGTAATTACTCAAGAATACTGAGTTTGTTGCGCTGTTTAATTAGTTACAAGTACTTGACATGTAACCAATAGCTGAATACATGTCTTGGTTCTCAGAAGACCTTGGAGGAAGGGAATACTCTGCAAATAAGCCAAGACGCTGTACTCACTGACCATGCCTCAAATTATACAGTTTCATGTGAAGGATCAGTGGTAAAGAGTAAAGCTCTGTATCAGCGGTCCCTTCAAGGCTGTACTCTCATCCATTGACTCTGTCAACATTTCCCGCTGCCTCGGAAAAGCAGCCAGCATAATCAAGGGCCCCACGCACCCCAAATAGACACTCTTCCACCTTCTTCCGTCAGGAAGTCTGAGATCGTGTACCAACCAACTCAAGAACAGCTTCTTCCCTGCTGCCATCAGACTTTGGAATGGATCTACCTTGCACGAAGTTGATCTTTCTCTGCACCCTAGCAATAACTGTAACACTACACTGTACCCTCTCCTTTCTTTCTCCCTTATGTACTCCATGAACAGTATGTTTTGTCTGTATTGCGTAACAAGAAACAATACTTTTCACTGTATCCCAATACATGTGACAATAATAAATCAAATCAAACCAGATTCTACATGGGAAAATTAATCGCTCAACGTTCAAAGACTATTTCCTCAGGTGGATGGAGCTATTACAAGGGGGCATAACTATAGGGTTCATGGTGGGAGATATAGGAAGGATATTAGAGGTAGGTTCTTTACGCAGAGAGTGGTTGGGGTGTGGAATGGACTGCCTGCAGTGATAGTGGAGTCAGACACATTAGGAACATTTAAGCAGTTATTGGATAGGCACATGAAGCACACCAGGATGATAGGGAGTGGGATAGCTTGATCTTGGTTTCAGATAAAGCTCGGCACAACATAGTGGGCTGAAGGGCCTGTTCTGTGCTGTACTGTTCTATGTTCTATCAATAAAAACTCATGCTAATCACTACTTCCATTGACAAATAAGGCAAGGTTAAAAAGGGATAACAAATATATATTAGTGGGATCTGGGGTTGTTCTGCAGGGTTGAGGGAAAATTTAATACATGTTCAAAATGAAAGGTTTTGATCGAGTAATTGCTGCTTTGAGTGGCTAGGGAGTTGGTAACCAAAGGACGTAGATTTCCAATAACTGGCTAAAAGAAGCAGAGGCGAGGTCAGGGGAATTTTCTTTTCCTTGACCAGCAAGACCTTACGATCTGGAACGTGTGACCTGAAGGGGGTGGTAGAAACGGGCTCGGTACACCTTTAAAAATGGGACTGAATAAATATACAAAAAAGGGGAAATAAAAAGCAGGGCAGGAAAATGAGACAGTTGGAGACAGCACAGGCACAATAGGCTGAAGGGTCTCATTCTGTGATGTGGCATCTGGTGATTCTCAGATTTCTGAACACGCTCATGCGGTAATTTGATAGCACATCGATATTCACAGGTTACAGCACTCAAAAATCACATTTATTTTTGGGAATCAAATGGCAAGCGTACTCAAAGATGTGTGTTGAATATCTGGAGTGCAGGCAAGTTAATTCTTCAGATGGAGATGTTGTTTTGAATTGCATGTAAACAATACTCACTCAACAATGCCAGGATAGCACCCAGAATAGCCAAAATGCCCGAGATTCCAAAAGAAGCACCAATCATCCTCTCTTTACATGCTCCACTGTCGTAACAGTCACACACCTGCACCTGCAGCCCTGTGACCTGAGGCAGTGAGGGATGGCCACTATCTGTTACTTTCAAAGGAACTTCATACATGCCAGGTTCAACTTCTTTCTTCAGGAGTAACATCTTCACATCAGCTGAAAAATAAAATCAATATAATGTTGCTTCATGCCTCTTAGTCAGATTTTTCTCTTTACTTTTTCATGAGATGTAGGCACTACTAGCAAGATCAGTATTTGTTTCCCATTGTTAATTGAGCGGCAGTTAAGAGTCAAGGCCAGACCAAGTAAGGATGGCAGATTTCCTTCCTTAAAGGACATTAAGTGAACCGGATGGCTATTTTGGCAATGGTTTCATAGAACGCCTACAGTGCCAAAGGGGGCGTTCAGCACATAGAGTCTGCACCTACTCTCTGACAGAGTATTTTACCCAGGCCTCTCCCCCACTCTAGCCCCTTGGCCAATCCACCTAACCTGCACGAGACCAGCGGAGTGCTTCAGGGATCAGTGTTGGGTCCAACTGTTATTTGTATTAATGATTTGGATGAGAATTTAGGAGGCATGGTTAATAAGTTTGCAGATGACACCAAGATCAGTGGCAGAGTGAACAGTGGAGAAGGTTATCGAGGATTGCAACAGGATCTTGTTCAATCAGGCCAGTGGGCCGATGAATGGCAGATGGAGTTTCATTTAGATAAATGCGAGGTGATGCATATTGGTAAATCAAATCTGGGCAGGACCAACTCAGTTAATTGTGGGGTGTTGGGGGAAGAGTTATAGAACAAAAGGAGTACAAGCTCATGTCTCCTTAAAAGTGGAGTCACAGGTGAACAGGGTGGTGAAGGCGGCATTCGGCATGCTTGGTTTCATTGGTCAGAACATTGAATACAGGAGTTGGGACGTCTTGAAGTTGTGCAAGACATTGGTAAGGCCACACTTTGATTGCTGTGTACGGTTCTGGTCACACTATTATTGAAAGGATATTCAACTAAAAAGAGTGCAGAAAAGATTTACTAGGATGCTACTGGGACTTGATGGTTTGAGTTATAAGGAGAGGCTGGATAGACTGGGACTTTCTCCCCCCCAGAAAGTAGAAGGCTTAGGGATGATCTTAGAGGTCTATAAAATAATGAGGGGCATAGACAAGGTAGATAGTCAACATATTTTCCCAAAGGTAGGAGAGTCTAAAACTAGAGGGCATAAGTTTAAGGTGAGAGGGGAGAGATACAAAGGGTCCAGAGGGACATTTTTTTTTTTTTAAACAGAGTGGTGAGTGTCTGGAACAAGCTGCCATTGGCAGTAGTAGAGGCAGGTAGAATTTTGTCTTTTAAAAAGCATTTAGACAATTACATGGGTAAGCTGGGTATAGAGGGATATGGACAATTGGGACTAGCTTAGTAGCAAAAGCTAGGCGGCATGGACAAGTTGGGCCAAAGGGTCTGTTTCCATGCTGTAAACCTCTGACTCTAACCTCTATCCAAAAAGCCCGCCAGAAATCCTAACTGCAGGTAGCATCCCACAGCTGTGTATTCTCCAGCCCTCCATTCCGAACCCATTACTAGCAGCATGGCTCCACACAGGAGTGATTGGATTTTCCAATCCACACCTAGCATTGAGCTTCCAGTCAGTAGAGGTTCACCAATCAGAAAAAAGGTTCAGCTCTCTAAAATTGCCAAGGACATCCAGAATAAGCAAGTAAGTGGCAGTTCCTCAAATCTCAACTCCTAAGAGCTCTTGACAGGCAAGTTAAGTTGCTGTGACAAGCTAAAAGACTACATTTGGTTTGAGATGGTAAATTTTCTGTTGGTCAAGTTCAAATCAGAAAAACATAGACATCAACCGATCAGTTCTCTTGCTCACTTTGTGGTTAAAATAAGACCATAAGACATAGGAGCAGAAGTAGGCCATTCAGCCCATCAAGTCTACTCTGCCATTCAATGAGGAGCAGCAAAACTGCTGGAGATTGTCACTGACTTCAGGAAGCATAGTTGAGAACATGCCCGTCTACATCAATGAGGGCGAAGTAGAAAAGGTCGAGAGCTTCAAGTTTTTAGGTGTCCAGATCACCAACAACCTGTCCTGGTCCCCCCATGCTAACATGATAGTTAAGAAAGCCCACTAACACCTCTACTTCCTCAGAAGACTAAGGAAATTTGGCATGTCAGCTATGACTCTCACCAACATTACAGATGCACCATAGAAAACATTATTTCTGGTTGTATCAAAGTTTGGTATGGCTCCTGCTCTGCCCAAGACCGCAAGAAACTACAAAAGGTCGTGAATGTAGCCCAATCCATCACGCAAACCAGCCTCCCATCCATTGACTCTGTCTATACTTCCCGCTGCCTCGGCAAAGCAGCCAGCATAATTAAGGACCCCACGCACCCCTGACATTCTCTCTTCCACCTTCTTCGGTCAGGAAAAGATACAAAAGTCTGAGGTCATGTGCCAACTAACTCGAGAACAGCTTCTTCCCTGTTGCCATCAGAGTTTTGAATGCATCTATCTCGCATTAAGTTGCTCTTTCTCTACACCCTAGCTATGACTATAACACTACATTCTGCACTCTCTCCTTTCCTTCTTTATGAAAGGTAAGATTTGTCTGTATAGCGCGCAAGAAACAATACTTTTCACTGTATACTAATGCATGTGACAATAATAAATCAAACCCTCCCAGGCTACACCATATCATTTGTAGTTCTGTTCAACTGTGGCTGAGGTTTAGGTCCCACATCCTTGCCATTGCCATGTCTACCAGCTCAACATCATCCATTTCCATCCATTCAGAATCCTCTTGTTTCTAACACGTCTGACACTTCCATTTTTTGACAGTTTTCCTAAAAGGAGCTGCACCTTCCAATCTCAGTTAACACAAGCTGACCAGGCGATCATGCAGAATACACCAAGCTGTAAACACCCCTTTATCCACTTCCACATTGAAATACAACAGCTGCACATTCCGCAACAAAAGTTTAAAACCCTCACTTATGAAGCGCTCTCTGCCTTTACCAATCACCTCTGTGGAACTCCTCTCCATCACTGACAAGCACTCTCTTTCAGTCATTCCACCTATTCTCTCTCTTCCCAGCTTAGCATCAGTTTCCCAGTGCCCATTTGTCAAACATCTCAGCTGAAGGCAGTAGAATAAAAACACATTGTCATGGGAGTGGGAAGGTGGGAGCACAAATTTTCACTTTAGCTAGTGGCGAGTCCTAGTAGAAAAGAATATTTATATCCAGCAAGCTGTCAACACCTTCTGAGGGAAAAAAATAAATTTGTTGAAAGAGGCAGATGAACGGATTTGGAAAGAAGGGGAAAGTGAGATTGTCTTTTTAAATACACACCGCTTACCATATTCTGTATTTTTGATAGTCCAATTATACGCAGCTCCATGAACTAATGTCACGACATAAGGAAAGGTGTTGGGTTCGATGTCTTTGTCTATAATGGTTACATTGATGGGGAGGGGATTATGGTTGCACACATGGTTTAGAGGAGCAGTAGCAATGGGTGGATTATCGTTGATGTCTTCAAGCTTCACAAGCAGCGTGCCTGTACCAGTGGCAGGTGGAGTCCCTGTGGAGACAAAAATGCACTTGAGTGGAAAAGCAAAGCTTGACGAAAGTTGCTTAGTTGACCGAAATCATTCAGTGCCCTTTTGCATGATCAATGTGAATCATAGAATCACTACAGTGCAGAAGGAGGCCATTCGGCCCATCAAGTCTGCACTGACCACAATCCCACCCAGCCCTATTCCCGTACCCCCACATATTTACGCTGCTAATCCCCTGACACTGTGGGTCAATTTAGCATGGCCAACCAACCCAACCTGCACATCTTTGGACTGTGGGAAGAAACCGGAGCAAACCCACACAGACATGGGGAGAACGTGCAAACTCCACACAGACAGTGACCCAAGGCTGGAATTGAACCAGGTCCCAGGTGGTGTGAGGCAGCAGTGCTAACCACCATGCCACCCTCAAGGTCCTGTTAAATTGCTTATTTGATCCAATGAGAAATGCATGATCATTTTTATCAGCCACAGAAAAATAATGGCACCTGTAGATTTAATGTGTGACGATACTTTAAAGAGCGTAGATAATGTCAGTTTAAATCCTTTCAAAGCTGAGGTTTTATGATTAACAATGAGGAAGTTAAGAGGGGAAAGCCTTTGGGAATGAAAGTTGTCATTCAGCTCACCTTAATTCATTCATCCAAAAGGATTCTAGAGTCTCTCTATCACATCATCAGATTGATGTTAAATTACTCCAGCTCTGTTGCTGCTACTGCATTCTATTCACGCGAAACAACTTTTTGACGCAAGTCAAATTTGCCTTTTACTAGATCTGAAAGCAAAGCTTTCCCGTTCTTAAATTAAATCATTGCTATGATAAATGTCAAAAGTCAAATGCACAAAGGGGAAATTTCCCATGCAAGTTACACTGACTAATCAGAACAGCCAAGGAAATTCCCTTGTGCAGCATATGGGTGGTAAAGAACAACAGTAACATAACCAATCGGAAACACACAATACTACAGTTGTTGGGGAATTCTTCACTCGAAATTGTAACTATTTCACTTGGTTTTACTCCGATTGCTTGCAAGGTTCTATTATGTACCATTCCCACAAGGGCTTTCTCCTCTTAACTTTCCTGTTGTTCAAACTTCAGCTTTGAAAGGATTTAAATTGACATTATTTACGCTCTTTAAAACCTCGACACATTAAATCTATAGGTGGCATTATTTTTCTGCGGCTGATAAAAACTGTCAGGCATTTCCCATTGGATCAAATAAGCGAGATAACTACTGATTAGTATGTGGGCGAAACAATTCAGAGGGCAGAATGCTCCTATTTGGAGACTAAGTGATGTGGTGAGAATGGGAACATGGACGGCCGGCACGCTTCTGACCCCATCCTCATTAATTATGGAACTGGGGATTTTACACCGTAATGGGGCAGGCCTGGGTGGCAAACACTCCGCCATCCTCTCCGGATGCCATATTTAAAAAAAGGTGTCCAATGTCACCGACCCACCAAAGACAGAGGTGGATGTCGGGTTTGGCCTTCGTCTGCATCCCATTAACAAAGCAGAGAGAAAAAAAAAAGAGGTTCACCCTGGCCCCTGGTGGGTTTTCCGACCCACTATAGTGGGCACCAGAGGAAGATCCCACTGGAAATTCATATGGGTGTGAAATTGACTTCTGAGCCTCCTGCCTTTGAGGCCGAGGGCTTGGGAGAATTCCACCCTGAGAAGTTGGTCACTTGCACAATTGCAGAACCAGTCACATCAGAAGTTACTTTTGAATACTGTTCCATTTATAGTCAGTGCATCACGAATCTGTCCTACGCTAAATATAAAGGCCTTCCTGCTACAGTCAGCTTTTTAAAGTTGATCTGGAATAGGCAGGTTAAGGAATGTCTTAGAAATTGCTCCACAATATCCCTACCACCGCCTTTGTATCAAGGGTGGATTCAATGGCCTGAAATTCAACAGGTACATGCTAGTGAAATTAATGTGATAAACACATTGACCACATTTTGTCCCCTTCTTGCCCGAACTCAATTCTCGGATTTAGGCATTACATGTCAGCCTGTTATCAATAGTTGGAATCAAAGGCCTCAGTGGGATAATTTACACACTGAGCACATGCATAACAAACTACTTCTCGGAAATGAAAAAAAAAATCAGACAGTGCAGTAACCACCTTCCTTTTCCCACTGTGATAGCCCCAACCCAAATCAGGTCTGTCCCAGTCTAGTATTATTCTCCTGGGGTGCTGGTGAGCTCACATCCAGCAAGCAAATTACTCCCTGGCTGAAAATGCAGCCAGGATGGAGGGGACTACCACAGGAGGAAATGGAAGTTTCCCTCTATCCACCTATCAGAGATAACTCCACACTTCTATCATTGGAAAGCCAAGGAAAAGGTTTATAATTCCTTAATTCAGTAAAGTTACCCACGCAGATGACTTTGTAATTTCTTACATTCCTCCACTATCACACCTCTCCAAAGCCTGGTCTCTTGAGTTTTGCATCAGTCACACACCAAGTTGGAAATTTTAGTTGGGCTTCAAGCGTTGGGGGTTTACAAACCAAAATGGTGTTGTCTCAATGCATCATAGCATTGTAGATTCAACCAAGTTCCACCATCACCATTCACTACACAAACTATTTAGAAGCAAGATGGGGAAGAGAAAAAACACCAATACAAATGGAATATTTTCAGTGCTTTGTACAGTTTGAGCTTTTCCATAATTCTCACCTGAAAGTATTAGTTTTTAAAAACTTGATTTCCCAACATTTCCCCCCCCCCACTTCTGTTTAGGAGGTGGTTTTAATAGAGATGTGGCCATTATGGTTCAAGTTGTGCCAGTTGGCCAGCCAGATGCACCAGATATTGGAGACGCCACAGAAAAAACTAGTCTGCAGCTCATTAAAGCGTATTTTTAAACAAGAGAATTTTCAATTTAAGTGCCAAATCAGCCATGACAATTCACAACCCCACCTTGTGACCTAACCAATAGAAGACAAGCATTGCAGCAACAGTCATTGATAACAGGACAGCAAACTGTTAAAAGCACAAATAATGAGAGTTTGGTCATTTTTTAAAGAAGTCAAGTCATACTTACCATCATCGTAGGCGAGGATTGTGGCCATATATGTGCTGTTCTTAACATATACGGATTCCCTGTCCATCTCGCTTTTTAATTTAATCATGCCAGTTTCTAGATCAACAGCGAACCATTCTGCTGGGTCACTTCCCATTCGATATCTGCAAAGTGGGTCAGAACAGTTTCCATGTTAAGCCCAATATATTTTCATTCAAATCTATCATTCTGTAGTAACAAAATACTTCAGCATAGAATAACAATGCCTTTGCAAGCTCTGCAACTGTGCCATAATGGCTCGAGTGTAAAATTATTTTGCGACAACTTTAATGTGTTGCATGTTTTTTTTAAAAAATGTTAAACATTTGTTGATTTAGTGAACTCTTATTTGTACCAATGTCATCTCTGACACCAGTTGGGATCATGGGTGTAATGGAAACACCATCAACCACTATGGCATTTGATACCTGGCCAAACTGTGGGCAGGGGACACAGGCATTATATCTGCTCAAGAAATATGGCAGTCATGCTATTGATTGCCTTTTTAGATTAAAAAAAGTCCATCGTGCAAAGTTGAATAGCATCAAGTAGCGATGCCAAGTTTGGAGTTCTTAAAATCTCATGACATTTTATTAGGGTTTACTGGGGCCTGGGGAGAAACTGGAAGAGGCAAGAAGTTCCACAGTGTCTGAGATTATGAAAATGGAAAGGTATAGAGAAAGATGAGAAAATGAGTCACTTTCAAAGCAGTGAAGATACAGGAGAGGAAAGAGAGTGTTTTTTTTCCTATTAAAGAGAAAAAATGCAGCGTAATAAAAAGAGAGGCAGGAAAATTTAAGAGTGAGGCAACACGTCTTGGCATGAAGCTACCCAGCCTCTCAGTTTAAAGGTTGATACAAAAATATGCAGAAATCTGCTATCAGCATGCAGGAAGCAGTGTGAACACAAGTTCACTGACTGATGGCCCAAGCCTTACAAACTTCTGCATTGCAGACAATCGATCTTGGGAGAATACTGAAACCAGCCAGCCCATCTGAAGGCAAATTTGATTCCGTATGTTTCAGGCAGGGACCATTCCACACCAGCGCACAGCACTCGAGGGAGACCAGAAGTGGTGCAACTGCAGAAGATCCCCCAGGAACCAAAGATGCCAACATGAACTACCAGTTGAATGGACAGAAGAGAGTGAAGTCACTTACAACCGGGACATATTCCAATCACAAAGAGTCCATCACCATTGTTACTAAAGCTGTTGTCAGAAGTTTTAAGTAACCCACATTTGTACTTTTTGATATTAGAAAAAGCATGGCTTTGAGTTTAGTTTTGAGTTTGTGTAAGAAAGGGTTAAAACATTAGATTCAGGTATAACAAAAAGTGCTTGCATGTATGGGGATTTTAGCTTCATGTCAAAATGTGACTGCATTGTGATTAAAGCATTTATGATGTGAAAGTATTAAAGTAAGACTGGGTTGTTGCTGATCAACCACGGGTCACTTTCAGTTAGAAAGAATATTTGAGCTTAGTTTCAAACTGAACCCAGTAGCAGTTAGGTAGCTGGAGAGGAAGTAGCTCTCACAGAAATCGCAAGAGCAGCAGGACAATAGAATAAGGGAGGAGAAAACCTAAAAAACAGATAGTTCTACAAACTAGGGAACGAAAAGAGAAGTTCCAGGAAGACTGACGTCAAAGGGACAAATGCACTGGAAATTGAACAAAGGTACTATTCACTAAAGTTAAAGAAAGGGGCAGAGAGAGGCTCATAGTTGAAGGCTGAGCAGACCTGGTGAAGTTGGCTAGCGAGAAGCCAAATATCTGAAATCATTTTAAGGTTGGAGATATCTTAATACAGCCTGTGAAGTAGCGGTGTTCTGTTGGCATGGTTGGGTACCTGAGAAATTGTGGAAAAGCTCGAGCGCACATGGTGTTTCAGGACAGAGGAATACCGACAGATTTGGTACCGATGGCTGCTGTGAAGACTGCAACAGTGCTGAGAGAGAGACCACGTGCACCAATCAGGCCAAAATATTACAGTGCCACTTTACAAGTTTCAGATTCGTAGGCAAGTGAATGAAGGTGAGCTATGGGTCATGGGAAGAGAAATGGATGGTTGGGAATTGGCCACCCATTATATACCACTCAGATTTTTTAGCCATTTCACAACCATCTGTCTTGTGCTACAGGGGTAGAATGTACCTTGATGCATTAACATTCCCAACAACAAGCAGCAACCAGATTAATGTCCCGAATAGCTCAAAGTTGACTATTTACAGCTTCCAGATGCACGTGCAATATTCTCCAATGGCAGTGCCATTTAATGGGCAGGAGGCATATATGAGAATGGGAAGTTAGCAGGGAATTGAAAAATGTTCCCAAAAATCCATTTTATACCTAATGATTTGCATTTGAGCAGTGTCGGGGTCCTTTGCAGTGTAAGTAGTCACTGTACTTCCTTTTGGCAAGTTCTCAGGTTTCTCTTCAACCTTTTCATTTGGGTTAAATATCGGTGCTTCATTAGCATCACTGACAAGGATGGTGACAGTAGCAGAAGAGAGTGGCATGCCCGAGGTGAGTTCGATCTCATTCTTGACTTCAATGATCACCTCATGCTTTTTGTTCTTCTCGTAATCCAGGGGCTGCATACAGAAAGACAAAAATTCAACAAATTCATGCAAAATTAAAAAGCCATTACATTTTCAGACAAAAAAATGGTTTACAGAACTGCAACATTAACAAATTCTTCAATGGGATGTGAGCATCACTGGCTAGGTCAACATTTATTACCCCCCACCCCCGCTGACTGCCCTCGAGTTGGTGGTGAGCTGCTTTCTATGTGATGTAGGTACACCCACAGTGCTGTTAGGAAGAGAGGTCCAGGATTCTGACCTAGTGACAGCTTCCTATTACACGTCAGGACGGAGAAAGATTTGGAAAGGAACTTGAATGGGTTGGCCTTTGCATGCATCTACTGGCCTAGGTACTGGTTTCCCTCACCACTTGCTGCAGACCCAGTCTAGCTGTTATGTCCTATAGGACTAAGCCAGCTTGGTGAGTCGTGCTGCTACTTACCCCCACCCAAAGAACATTGTGCCTTTGCCACTGCTTCTTCCAAGTGGTGTTCAGCATAAGACACTTACTTGATTTATCAGTTGAGTAGAGGGAGAGGGTGGTAATCACAAGGCACTTCCTTGCCTGATGCCATGAGATTTCACGGGCTCCAGTATACCACTGAGACCTTATCTGTAAGATATGATTCTGCTAATATGACTGTTCCTTGGCTAGCCTGTGTGACAGCCCTCCAAACTTTGGCACAAGCCCCCAGATGTTAGCAAGGAGGACTTTACAGGGTCAACAAGGCTGGGTTTGCCATTATCATTTCTGGTACTTAGGTTGTAGACGAGTCTTTCTGGTTCCATTCCCTTTTTGGGCCGTGTAGCTGTTTGATACAAATGAATGGCTTGCGGGGGCATTTCAGAGGGAGTCATCCACATTGTGGTGCCAGGAGTCACATGTAACCAGACCAGATAAGGATGACAGATTTCCTTCTCCAAAAGGATATAGTGAACTTGATGAGATTTTAAAACAACAATGGTCACTATTACTGAGACTAGTTTTCAATTTCTGATTAATTGGTTAGCACTGCTGCCTCACAGATTTCACTCCCCGCTTTGGAGATCTCTATTGCCTCCTGAAGATACACAAGGCAAACACACCCAGCCGTCCCATCTTGTTGGGAAATGGGACCTGTGCGAGAACCTCTCCGGCTACGTCGAGGGCATCCTGAAACCCATTGTACAAAGAACCCCCAGCTTTTGTCGTGACACTACGGACTTCCTACAGAAACTCAACGCACATGGAACTAGGAGCAGTCCTCGTCACAATGGGTGTCTCGGCACTCTACACCAGCATCCCCCACGATGATGGCATTGCTGCAACTGCCTCAGTACTCAATGCCGACAACTGCCAGTCTCCAGATGCAATTTTACAACTCATCTGCTTCATCCTGGACCACAATGTCTTCACCTTCAACCAGTTCTTCATCCAGACACACGGAACAGCCATGGGGACCAAATTCACACCTCAATATGCCAACATCTTCACGCACAGGTTCGAACAAGACCTCTTCACCGCACAGGACCTTCAACCGATGCTATACACTAGATACATGGATGACATTTTCTTCCTTTGGACTCATGGTGAACAATCACTGAAACAACTATATGATGACATCAACAAGTTCCATCCCACCATCACACTCACCATGGACTACTCTCCAGAATCGGTTGCATTCTTGGACACACGCATCTCCATCAAGGACGGTCACCTCAGCACTTCACTGTACCGCAAGCCCACGGATAACCTCACGATGCTCCACTTCTCCAGCTTCCACCCTAAACACGTTAAAGAAGCCATCCCCTATGGACAAGCATTCCGAATACACAGGACCTACTCAGGTGAGGAGGATCGCAACAGACACCTCCAGACGCTGAAAGATGCCCTCATAAGAACAGGATATGGCGCTCAACTCAAATCAATCAACAGTTCCAAAGCGCCACAGTGAAAAACCGCACCCACCTCCTCAGAAGACAGACACGGGACATGTCGTCCAGTACTTCCCCGGAGCGGAGAAGCTACGACATCTCCTCCGGAGCCTTCAACATGTCATTGATGAAGACGAATATCGTGCCAAGGCCATCCCCACTTCTTGCCTTCAAACAACCGCACAAACTCAAACAGACCATTGTCCGCAACAAACTACCCAGCCTTCAGGAGAACAGTGACCACGGCACCACACAACCCTGCCACAGCAACCTCTGCAAGACGTGCCGGATCATCGACACGGATGCCATCATCTCATGTGAGAACACCATCCACCAGGTACATGGTACATTCCCTTGCAACTCGGCCAATGCTGCAGGAAAGGATGTCCCGAGGCATGGTACATTGGGGAGACCATGCAGACGCTACGACAACGGATGAATGAACACCGCTCAACAATCACCAGGCAAGACTGTTCTCTTCCTGTTGGGGAACACTTCAGTGGTCATGGGCATTCGGCCTCTGATCTTTGGGTAAGCGTTCTCCAAGGCGGCCTTCATGACACACGACAGCGCAGAGTCGCTGAGCAGAGACTGATAGCCAAGTTCTGCACACGAGGACGGCCTAAGCCGGGATCTTGGGTTTATGTCACACTATCTGTAACCCCCACGACTTGCCTGGGCTTGCAAAATCTCACTAACTGTCCTGGCTGGAGACAACATACACCTCTTTAACCTGTGCTTAACCCTCTCTCCACTCACATTGTCTGTACCTTTAAGACTTGATTACCTGTAAAGACTCACATTCCGACCATTATTTTGTAAATTGAGTTTGTGTCTTTATTTGCCCTGTTTGTGAATAGAACTCCCATTCACCTGACGAAGGAGCAGCACTCCGAAAGCTGGTGGCTTTTGCTACCAAATAAACCTGTTGGACTTTAACCTGGTGTTGTGAGACTTCTTACTGTGTGTTTACCCCAGTCCAACACCGGCATCTCCACATCATGGCCTCACAGACAGGGACCCGGGTTCAATTCCCAGCTTGGGTCAGTGTCTGTGCGGAGTCTGCATGGGTTTCCTCCGGGTGCTCTGATTTACTCCCACAGTTGAAAGATGTGCTGGTTAGATGCATTGGCCATGCTAAATTTTCTCTCCGTGTACCCGAACAGGCGCTGGAGCGTGGCGACTAGGAAATTTTCACAATAACTTCATTGCAGTGTTAATGTAGGCCTACTTAGATAGATACCCTACAGTGCAGAAAGAGGCCCTTCGGCCCATCGAGTCTGCACCGACCACAATCCCACCCAGGCCTTATCCCCATATCCCTACATATTTTATCCACTAATCCCTCTAACCTACGCATCTCAGGACTCTAAGGGGCAATTTTTAGCATGACCAATCAACCTAACCCGCACATCTTTGGACTGTGGGAGGAAACCGGAGCACCCAGAGTAAACCCACGCAGACACGAGGAGAATGTGCAAACTCCACACAGACAGTGACCCAAGCTGGGAATCGAACCCAGGTCCCTGGAGCTGTGAAGCAGCAGTGCTAACCACTGTGCTACCGTGCCGCCCTACTTGTGATGCGAATAAAATAAACTTTAGAAACATTGATACCCTCAATATCAATGGGTTAGTGTACGGCTGATGTTTGACCCTGGTATTAATGATCATACCCGTAACCTGCTGGACATGTGAGGAACTAACTCGTAAACACTGACAATTTGAATGAATTGAAAAATGCACGATATTTTTAAAATTATCTGACAATATACATTTACAAACAGCATTTACAAACAGAATGGAATGCCCTACCTTAATGATTTTAAGGACGCCATTATTTTCAGAGTCAGTAGTCACACTGAATTGTTCTCGGTCATTCCCAAAAACTATCCTGTAAACGGCTTTCCAGGCAGGTTCACCTCGTGCATCCTCGTCAGTTACAGCAAGTCTTGTTACGTCATAGTCCACTTCATTTTCAGGAACCTCTACAGTAACCTGCAAGTCAGAAAAATATATAGTTATTAGAGAAAGCACAATGCCCCATCTGGGTTCAAATCCAGCACAGGTTAATGGGGTGACTGCTCCCTCCTTCCAATACTCCATTTCAACTCCAAATGAGTCTCTTCTCCTGAAGGAACTAAATTTGCTGCAGATTTGTCCCGTAGGTCCAACCCTTTGGCATTTTTGTCCAAATGATCACTCATCAAGAGGGCACCTAGTGGCCCTTAGGCAGCATTACAAGCAAATTCCAGTCATTAGCATCAAGCGACCCTGGATTATGATCCAATGTATAAAATGATCAGAAGTGGGACCTCCTGGTTTGTATGCCATCATAACACACCAGATAGGGTCTTTAGTCATTAAAACTATTGGATGAAGCAGTTTACAGAAATTCAGATTTATTAATGGTTGTATCACTGAAAGAAGACACAAGTCAAAGTTTTCCATCTTGCACTCATCAGGACATTCGTGAGAATACCAAAAGGTAAAGGGAAAAGCAATTAATATTTCATGAGGACACTGATGATTGGTTGACAAGTGGGCTCTGATGGGCAGAGGCATTGCCATGGGGAATGCACCAGTTGACTGATGACTGACAGTTAACTGCTTGGCTTTGTTTAATTTAAATCTGGCAGGTTGACTCTGATTGGTCAAGACATTACCCCAGCAAACGGCTGCCACAACAGACATGGTGTGTGTACATGTTCAATCTGCCTGCAAACAACAGGGCCTTCTGTATTTATGTAGCTTCCAGTCCACAAATGTGCCACACTGAGTCCAACTAAATTTTTTGCCAGTGTAATTCTTAGCACATTCAGGATTATTCAGCATGTTGTCCAACTGCAGAATCACATCTAACATTTGACACTGTTAATAATCAAGGATAGTGATTATTAACACATTTGAGTTTTGCAAATAGAGGCTGATGTGATACAGCCTTAACCTTGCCCGCTGGAAACAGTCAAGACATGATCAGTCTTTGGGATGTACGGCCAATGTACCAAGCTTCACGCTGACACAGAAATTTATATACCACATAACTCATCGGTAGGCAGATGACGTTTTTGTGGCAGCAACATCCTGTTAGTGGCAAACGTGCAGCTAATCAAAGCAGCAGTACAAAATGGCTAGCTTCATCAGCTGCTTAGATTTTTGAGATATCGCACCTTCCCAGGGGGAAACAAAATCGCAAGTAGACTGGCACTTATCAGGATCGAAAATGGTGGTCTTAAGCTCACTCATTAGCTTGTGCTGTACAGAGTGAACAATGATCTGATCAGAGTGGCCATTATCCTGCAGGATGACTTTGATGCTCCACATTTCAGCACCAAGCTTGCACAGTGAGCAAACAGCTTAGATCCTATTGGCAACCTCTCCCTGGCTTCTCAATGTAGCTACACCTTTAAAGTTACCCACTTTATGATAGCTAGTGCCTTAAAAAAAAAAAGAGGGGGGGATGCACATGTCTTCTTTTCCCCCTCCAGACACTCCTGCACTCAAGATTCAGGGACAATTTCACTGAACTTTCCTCATCCGGTCAAGTCAGAAGTTTGGGTGAGAAAGGTACGGCTACATTTCAGTGCAAGTAACTAACAGTAGAGCGAAAATCTAACAGCAAATGCCACAGTGTAGAAGTTCTAAAAAAATAATGTTGAAATTCCACAGTGAATTAATACAGGAAGTCCACTTGCATTTAAAATATCAGTGACACATTCAGGAAGACATTTTGAACTCATTTGATCAGAAACATTTACCTCTTTTGTCACAAATTGCGGAACATTATCATTAGCATCAAGGATAGTGATTATTGCTTTGGCTTTGGTGGCCATTCCCTGTCCCTCTAAATCTGCTGCTTGAATGTCGAGCGTATATTGATTCACGCTCTGGAGAAACAAAATGGAAGAACATACATATGTTAAATGCTGTTTTTAGTACACTAATACTCTTGTAGCCAACAGTTATCCTTATTTTTCATAGAATCCCAACAGTGCAGAAGACGACCATTTAGCCCATCGAGTCTGCAACGACTCTCCGAAACAGCATCTTTTACCCAGCCCAATCTCTGCCCCACCTCTGTAACCCCATACATTTTTGGGCCACATCAGATCAAAAAAATCTCACCATCTCAAGCCCCTTAGTTTCACAAAGTGATCAAAGGCTGTATGGATGTGAAATGGGCGTTATGGTAATGCCTGTTTTATGGATGCTCAAGGTGCTTTTTGAGGACTTAGTGGTGCCTGATGAACATACACACTTTGTTGCAAATCATATTACCAGACTCAAGTCCTCCAGGTGTCCTCCAGGCATTCCCCCCCACACCCCCAACCCATCTCACTACTGGTTCCAGCCTCAACATCCTAGCAACCATGACCCTGCACTGGCCCCACTAACTCAAGATCAGTAATCTTCCCACCACACTCCTGACCTTGACTGCCCCATCATAACACTTGAGCTCGACATTCTTCCCGCTTGATTTCTAAATAAATCCCGATCACAGACTCAAGACCCATCCAGTGCTCCTCCAGGCCTTAGCAATCCAACTCGATGGAGCACTTACCTATGCAGAGTCCTATCCCAGCACTACAATAAAAGTTCCAAGATATAAAATCTGAGGCTCCTCTAACATTTAAAGAGCGTGGGTAAAGCACCCAAAAATAAGCACGCCTCTCTTGCAAAGCCTTTAAAAGTTATAAAAACAGCCAACCATTTGGCCCATTGTCATTGCTAGAGCAATTCAAAACTAATTCAATTCCCACATACTCTCTAACAAACCACGTTTCTTCCAATTTTAAAAACTCAATTAAACCAGCTTCATTTTCAATTGGCAATGGTCCAGTGAAGTCCAACACAAGCAGGAAGAACATCACCTTCTAATTGGGGGCTCATTGTTCAATATCAGACCACATTCAGTCTTACATTTTGATTCATTTTTTGTCACTTGCCAGTCTGAATCTTGTTTTCATGTCTCTAATGCAGACCTTTATTCTGCCATTAACACTTGCTCTGGATCAATGATTTATCACTTTATATAATCACCATTCTCATTGCTTTTTGGCCCATGACATCTTTGTCACTTAATCTCTCCCAACCTCTCACCTATTCCTGACCTTCCCACTTGTTCTACCTGACCCTCCCTCACCATTTCAACAGCATAAAACCCACCACATTTCTAACTGGCTTCAGTTTAAAATAAGAGGCATCTGTAACTGAACCATTAATTTGGGTTCTCTCTCTCGGTCAGAGCTGCTGGGTTTTTCCAGCACTTAGAATGAAATATTTTCCAGAAAGCATTATGAAGCGAGGCTGAGAGCCCAGATTCTCAAAAAGGTTTTACTTTGTTGACACAGTTGGGGAGAAAGGAAAACTAATTGATACTTATGATATTATAATAAGCTTTTTTTCCTATGATCTGGTCAGTGACTCAACATTTATTTGGAGACAAGCTCACTCCACATGATATCAAGAAACTGCTGAAGGCAATGGATACTGCAAATTCTGCAGGCCTCAAGAACATTCTGGCAATAGTACTGAAGACCTGTGCTCCAGAATTTGTCATGCCTCTAGCCAGGCTGTTCCAAAACAGCTTCAACGCAACCAGATGTGATGCAAAAAAAACCTTCATATAACAAATGGTTTGGGCCTGGAACACACTGCCTGGAAGTGTGGTGGAGACATGTTCTATCAAGACATTCAAGAATGTATTAGATGATTATTTGAATAGAAAAAATATGTAGGGATATGAGGAAAAGAAAGGAGAATGGTACCAAGTCACGATGCTCATTGGGAGAGCCACTATATACAAGCTGGGCCAAATGGCCTTCTTCTGCACCTTAGCAATTCTGCGATTGTGAACATTGGCAGCTACCCGACAATGTGGAAAATTGCCCAGGTATACCCTATCCACAAAAAGCAGGACAAATCTAACCTGGCCAATACCACTCCATATTCTCTTTGTGATCAAAGTCATCGACAATGCTATCAAGCATCACTTACTCAGTAATAACCTGCGCACAGCACCCAGTTTGGGTTCTGCTGGGACCACTCAACACCTGGCCTGGTCCAAACGTGGAAAAAAGAGACGAGGTGTCAGTGACTGCCCTTGACACCAAGGTAGAATTTGACATAGTGTGGCCTTGAGGAACATTAGCAAAGCTGGAGTCAATGGGATCGGGGGAAGACACTTGACTCACGGAATCATACTTAGCACAAAGGATGATGTTTGTGGCTGTTGGAATCTCGATATTGTTTCAGGGGCTCTTAAGCATAGTGTCCTAGGGCCAATCATCTCCAACTGCTTAATCAATGACCTTTCCTCATTCGGAAGGTCAGAGGTGGGGATGTTTGCTGACGGCTGCACAATGTTCAGCACCATTTATGACTCCTCAGTCCCTGCCCATATGCAGCAAGACTGGGACAACATTCAGACTTGAGCTGATGTGTGGCACAAATGTTACTTGCACTCAAATGCCAGTCAATGGCCATTGCCAATGAGAGAGAATCTAACCAGTTCCCCATGAGCCAATGGCATGACCATCACTGAATTCCCCCACTATCAACATCCTGGGGATTACTATTGACGTAGGGTTGCTAACTCTCCAGGAATGCTTTGGAGTCTCCAGGAATTAAATATCAGTCTCCAGGGCACTGCTGTGTGCGACCCTGGAGAAAAGTCATCAGGACAATAAAAAAGATTTTTCTTTTGGTCACTTTTTGAACATTTCTTTTTAACCACTTAAAAACATTGAAAATAGGAAAGAACGATTGTTTAGCTGACTATCAAGCATCATCCAATTGGGCACAGAGTCTTTATGCTTTCCAGTTACTGTAGGAAGATGGTATATCACAAGGATAAAACTGTTGACTGACTAATGGCAAGAGCATGGGGGCATTCGTGTGATGAACTCTGCAGGAAATACACCTAATCATACATGGCAACCTTACATTTACCAGAAAGAGGAATGGACCAGCCATAAAAGGACTGTGGCTACAAGAGCAGGTCAGAGAATCAGGTTCCGTCTGCCCTTTTTAAAACCCCCACCTCTGTTCCAACATGGTCGGAAGCGTGAATATCCAAGCCCTAGTGTTTGGGATGGTTGATTTGTTGTGCATCATTTGTGCAGATTTACATTTAGTGAGCTTTCCCAACACAACCTTCCCAGTCAATTAGTGACTTATAACAAGACAATGTCCCAGTATGGCCAGAGAGGAAGATTTCATGGTTAAATCGGAATGTCTCTTCAAAAGGACAATCCTATTTTCTCCATCATGTTGCCTACCCCTTCCACTTTAGAGAGCATCAGAGCATGCCTTTCATAGGCAGCTGATTACACCTTAAAAAGGTTAGTGACAAATCCTTCATCTCTGCACAACAGGCTCAGTTAAAGGGTCACTCACCTCTCGGTCAAGTCCACTGTTCTGCACAGTTATTAATCCCGTCGAAGAACTAATTGTAAACATGTTGGCGGAAGGCATGTTAGGGTCTTGATTCAGAATGGAATACGCTATTAAAGCATTCTGGTTACCTTGTTGATCATCGTCTGTAGCTGTTACAGTCATGACTTTAGTACCTATCAAAACAAACAGACATTAACTCACATAGACACTAGTTATGCAAGGCATGACATATTGATTCACGCCCAATGTGAGTAAAACACCAATATTTAAAAACTGTGCATTTGTATGATGCCTTTCATTACCTCAGAACGTTAGAAAGTACCTCTCAGCCAATTAACTTTGAGGTGTTATTAGTGGTAACGTAGAATGCAGCCAGTTTGCACATTGGAAGCTCTCGCAAACAGAAACAGGATCATCCCCAGGGCTGGGATTTTCCGGCAGCAGAGGTGGCTTGAAACTGGCTGCCAGCACAACTGGATCTTCCAATCCCAAAGTCAATAGCCATTTGCATTGCTCACCAGCTGTGCTGCCCCCCCCCTCCCCCCACACCGCCGCGTGCGCGCGAGGGGATCGTCTTACATGAGACCAGAAGTAGAACTGGGCCACTGCATTTGTTGGAGACCCCAATAGTGCTCCAAATGACACAAAACAGCCATGAACACATGAATGGCACAACAGGCTTATGGGGCTGAATGGCCTACTTCTGTTTCTATGCTCCTCTTTTAGAGTCAACTGCAAGGTTTTTTTTGGAAGAGGTAAATGCTTATTTTACAACTTATTCTAATTTTCTTTCAAAAACAATTTAGGGGCCAATTGAAGGCTTAGTACTGTAGCCATTCATTTTCAATGGAAAATATAGGAGTATGCACATTTTTGGCCAAGGCTGGATTAGATTCAGCAACAGATACCTTCTCTCTGCAGTTCCTACCAAATCAAAAAGCTCAGGACAAGAAAGCTTCAGCATTTTTCTTTAGGTTTTTAGTGAGAAACTGATCAAGTGTAATACATTGCGTTGAATGAACTCTTGTGTACCATATTATGGAACTTGTATAAATTTTGTATTAGGAATATTTATATGGCTGCTTCATCAAAATCTACATTTTGGTCTCAATTGCAATTCTAATGAGGGGCATGGGACTTGCTCAAGGTTCGTCAAAAACATTCAAATACAAAGGTTTCAAATAAATGGGTGATAAGATTTTAAAGTAGAAATTCTGCAAGAGTAACATTATAATTAGATGCAACAAGATATTGGAGATACAAAAATCTATTTTTTTTTTTAAAACTTATTTTTGCCGACAAGATGCTTTCCTGCCATTTCCTTTCAAAACTATATTTGAACTATACAAGCATGAATGAATTCCAAGGGGGAATGTGTGAAAGGAATCAGCTAATGTGCTTTAGACCCGAGGTATCAATGTTACACAAGGAGCCAGCTGTGACATAGTTGGTTACACTCCCACCTCAAAGTCAGAGGACTGGGGGCACAAGTCCCAATCCAGGCTTCAGCACAAATCTAGACACACACTCTCAATGCAGTACAGAGGAAGTGCCATACCATCACGGGTTTCATTTTTCAGTTAATAGGTGGGATTCTCCGATCATCGGTGGCTGCCCCGTTGCACGCAAGAATGGATAATTTTGCATTCCAGCCAAAACTCCGTTCACTTTCAGGTGGCACCGGAGAATCCCAGCCGTGGACTAGGGCGATGTTAGATCAAGACCTTGACTTCCCTCATGAAAGGGCACTAAAGATTTCATTGCCATATCTCCAAGAGCAGGAGTTATCCCTTGTGTTCTGGTTGATATATATCCCTCAATCAATATCTCACAAAACTAAACTTTGGTCATAACGTTATTGGAGTTATGGGAATTTGTTGCATTAGCTGCCACGTTTCCCACCACAGTGAGCAACTACACTCCAAAGAAACAGCACTTCATTCACTGCAAGGTGCTTTGGGTCATTCCAAGGTCACAAAAGGCCTTGCGATTGCAATTGAAATACAAACCCATCTCTCTCCCCCTCCCCAAATAGCTGAACATTGTGGCATTACCTCACCCAATACAGATCCATTTGAACACAAGGACAAATTATGGTCAGCTAAATGCTGGCTTAAGAAATTTGATCTGGAACAGCAGTCACTCACTTACCTGTTGCTGCTCCTTCTGAAACATTGCCATAGAATGTTGAAAGGGTAAACTTTGGCCTGTTATCATTCTGGTCGATGACCTTGATCACTATGTCTACTGGGTCTTCAACTGCAACGCCGTCCTCATCTTTTGCAAGAGCAATCAGCTATGCAGAGGGTTGAGAAGAATGGCCATTATAGGAACCGCATATAATACATTGCAATAAGCAACTGAACAAGAGACATTTATCCTTATAGTGCCTGAGGTGGAGTTGGTTGCTTCATAAAAGATTGAAATAGATCTGTACTCTTCACTTTGGTTAGTAAATTAATCCCTCCTACTGCAAGATAGAATTTTGAGTGTTACGTCCAATGAAGCAAAGGAATGTTTTTAAACCAGTATCATTATCCACAAGCATTAGTTAAAATGTTTCTCTTAGTCCAAAGGGACTGAAATTTGAAACAAGATTAAAATTTCAAGGAACTACAGATAGGTATAATGTTTCCTCAACGTAGGATTCATTTATACCCAAAAAGGGCGGCACAGTGGTTATTACTGCTAAATTGCCATTTTGAGCCCTATTTTACCATTTTAATTCTAAGTGCTAGGCACTTGAAACTGGGAGTGTTTCAGATCAGACTTTTAGACCCGTTCTCAGGCGCCCCCATACTCACTCTGCCTGAAAAAACATCAGCAATTCCAAATCGCGCTGCACAAACCTGTGGGCGGGGCTTAATGCGCCCAAAATCCTGCAGCTCCGATCGGCGCCTCCAACTGCGCATGCGCAGAAAAGAAAGAGAGACACTGCGGCACCCCTGCCACATTCCTCCTGGGCCAGATAATGCCTCCCCCTCCAGACCAATCACAGGCCCCTCCCCCTTACCGATCTCAGGCAGAGTGGCAGCAGACACCCCCCCTTCCAAACCCATTGATCACAGGCAGAGTATGGCAGCTAGGGGAATTTCACAGTAACTTCATTGCAGTGTTAACGTAAGCCTTACTTGTGACTAATAAACAAACTTTTACTTTTTCCTGCATTTGCCTTCTCAAACATGAAAAAAAAACAAATATCAAGAATACTACCAAAGTCTCAAAGCCCAAGTAACTGCTCATTTTCATGTGATGGACTTGTGTCTAGAGTCGTCAGAGTTTACTCTGAAGCCAGTCAGCCATTGTTGGATTTCTAGTTTGGAATATATGCATCAACCAATGATAACAGATTATACAAACCAATGTCATTGCTCAGACTTAAACTTATCCCACGATTCTGATTTTCCCAGTTAAAAGGAGCAGTTCTGATGAGTCATTAATGTACAGAATGAGGAGAGAAGAGGCCACTTCATTGACACTGCAGAAATTCAGCATGTCCACTATGACTCTCACCATTTTTTTTTAAAAAACAGATGCACCATAGAAAGTATCCTTTCCGGATGTATCACAGCTTGGTGTGGCCCCTGCTCTGACTAAGACCCCAAACGGTCGTGAACGTAGTCCAGTCCATCACGCAAACCAACCTCCCATCCATCGACTCCGTCTACACTTCCTGCTGCCTTGGAAAAGCAGCCAACATAATCAAGGACCCCATGCACCCCTGACATACTCTCTTCCGCCTTCTTCCGTAGGGGAAAAAGATAAAATCTGAGATCACGTACCAACTGACTCAAGGACAGCTTCTTACCCGCTGCCATCAGACTTTTGAATGGACCTACCTTATATCAAGTTGATCTTTCTCTACACCCTAGCTATGACTGTAACATTACATTCTGCACTCTCTCCTTTCCTTCTCGATGAATGGTATGCTTTGTCTGTACAGCACACAACAATACTTTTCACTGTATCCTAAGTAAACTAATAAACCAGAATCCTGACTGAAAGGAAGAAGAAAGTAGCAAAGCTAATTTTAACAGCAAGTCACTGTATCACGGGGAGAATTAGAAGTGATGAAACTCACATTATATATAGGTATATCTTCTCGGTCTAAAGGTTTATTCACTAAAACGTCACCAGTTGTTTTCTTTATGGTAAAAACTCCTCTAGGTGGCTGATCAGCACCAGGTCCTGAGATAAAGTAGTGGACTGTAATTTCCTTTTGCCGACTGGATGCGATCTGCAAAGAATTAAAGAAACGATTCAATGAGACCTTGATTTTAAAAACACACATCTCAAACACATCAGCGCTAGTGAATTTGGTGGAGGGGTGGAATTGTGGTTTAAAAAAGAACCAAGTGTCAAGGTTCCTCTTCCCAGTTACTATCCAGCAATTCAGAGCATGAATCAAAAATTCGGGAGCGCCCATTTTTTGGGGAGTGCAGAGTCTAATCCTGTGACAGAAGTGAGACTCCCAAGATTCTCCAGATAGTGAGGGTCAACTGTGAGTGATGGTAGCGACTGACAGGGCGATTAAACCTGGGATGATGAGAAGCACAATGCCTCCTTCCAGCCCCACATTCAGATAGAATCCTTACATTGTGTTGCAAATAATATCCAAGATTGATTTCCATGTGCACTCCACGGAGGCGCTGACTGTCTCAGGGCAAACCCAGGCTGCAGCCAAGGCCTCAAGCAGGTGTTGGGTCCTTCAAATGTGCAAATAAAGGAACATAACACCCAATCAGGCAGGAGTAAAAGCTGCTGCTTCTTTGTGCTGTGTGGTTTGAGGGGAAGACAAGGGAATACCAGCATTGAAAGAAACTTTTAAAAAGTTATTTAAATACAGCTGGATTCATAAATATACAAATTACACACCCATACTGTTAGTATGGTGTCACAGTGGTTAGCGCTGCTGCCTCACAGCACCAGGGACCCAGGTTCGATTCCCGGCTTGTGTGGAGTTTGCGCGTTCTCCCCGTGTCTGCGCGGGTTTCCTCTGGGTGCTCCAGTTTTCTCCCACTGTCCAAAGATGTATAGGTTAGATTGATTGGCCATGCTAAATTGCCCCTCAGTACTAGGGGGATTAGCAGTGTAAATACGTGGTGTCACAGGGATTGGGTCTGGGTGGGATTGTTGTCAGTGCAGGCTTGGTGGGCCAAATGGCTTCCTTCTGCAATGTAGGGATTCTATGATTAAGGTGAAATCACGTGAGGAAAAAGAAAAACAAAATTAATCTCAAAACCCCTGGTGTATTAGAAAAAGTGTTTCTATTTTTAAAAGTTTGTCAGGTCCTGGTAAATATCTGAATTTTTAATTTGAGATTGACCAGTGTAGTAATGTGCATGTTGCTGCATAGGTACATAATACATAGCTTAGAGGGAACATTGTAACATGTTACAATGCAAGAACCGTAAAAACAAACCTTAACAATAAACTCAGGAAATGGTCCCATTGAATTTTCCGAATGGCTCATAGCAGGAATCACCCATTCTCTCTTCTTCCTTCTCAGTGAAGAGCCAGAAGAATGTGGAAATCGTATAATGGGTACATTCTTTGATTTGTCGTCAGCAGAGCTTTTCAGCTAAAAACACAAAAATCAAAGGGCATGTGGCAATGAATTCAACTTTTGGGTGAACTAATGTTACTATCTTATAAAGCAAGGATATATTTTAAATTTAAACACTAAATTTAGCTTACAAAGAACACATGAGAATAAAAGATTAACATTTTACCTCAGCTCCCTAATGCTGTTAAATCTGGAATGCTCCTAGTCTAAGGGACATCAGTTCATCAAACTTTATTACTACAGTTTATCTGCAGTTTCCTACTACTGAAACTGGTCTCCCATTTAATTTCCAGCAAATTGCCCAGAGGTGTTTGCTGGGAATTCCCAACTGCCCCTTCTCTTCTCTGGCTTCCTTTTACCTTCCCACCTCCTATCCTGCTCAGGTTTGTGGGGGATGATGGGAAGGGGTTTGAGCCAATGGGCCAGCTGATAATAATTAGCCATGCCTGCTGCCCGTCTAGCCATTTTAACCCTCTGGATTTCAACATGGGTTCCAACTACAGGAGGAAATGAAACTTAAAATTCTTCCAAGAGAATTTATTCCCCCAAGTGCATCATACATTGTCTCCTTTTAATGGTCAAGATTACTTTGCTTTATCCTCTTGAATTCAATGGAGGTCTGTCCAAGCTGCTTCCTTACATTTTGAAATTTCTGCCCGTTTGCCTCCAAGACCAACTCATAGGCTCAGAGCCTTTTTCTTACTGCAGCCATAGACACCTCCTCTGGAAGTGAAGCATGGAACTCATGAGCTCTACCTACCAACCTACTCTACAACAGCAACATCCAAATTTCCTTTAGCTGCTTCATTTGCTTAGCTACCTTCTTAAACAAAAAGATAACTGCCTCAAACTTTAGAAGGGCTTGTACAAATTTAAACGTCTCCCCACTGGGCTTTGGGTTGGTACTTTTTCAACCATAAGGTGCCCCATAAAAGGCTGCTGAAGAAGATTAGGGCACACGGAGTTGGGGGTAGTGTGTTAAAGTGGATTGGGGACTGGCTATCCGACAGGAAGCAAAGAGTCGGAATAAATGGGTGTTTTTCCGGTTGGAGGAAGGTAACTAGTGGCGTGCCGCAGGGATCGGTACTCGGGCCGCAACTGTTTACCATTTATATAGATGATCTGGAGGAGGGGACGGAGTGTAGGGTAACGAAGTTTGCAGACGACACAAAGATAAGTGGAAAAGTGAATCGTGTGGAGGACGGAGAAGATCTGCAGAGAGATTTGGACAGGCTGAGTGAGTGGGCGAGGATATGGCAAATGGAGTATAACGTTGAGAAATGCGAGGTTATACACTTTGGAGGAAATAATAACAAATGGGATTACTATCTCAATGGAAACAAATTAAAACATGCTACCGTGCAAAGGGACCTGGGGGTCCTTGTGCATGAGACGCAAAAGCCCAGTCTGCAGGTACAACAGGTGATCAAGAAGGCAAATGGGATGTTGGCCTATATTGCGAGGGGGATAGAATATAAAAGCAGGGATGTCTTGATGCACCTGTACAGGGCATTGGTGAGGCCGCAGCTGGAATACTGTGTGCAGTATTGGTCCCCTTATATGAGGAAGGATATATTGGCATTGGAGGGAGTGCAGAGAAGGTTCACCAGGTTGATACCGGAGATGAGGGGTTTGGATTATGAGGAGAGGCTGAGGAGATTGGGTTTGTACTCGTTGGAGTTTAGAAGGATGAGGGGGGATCTTATGGAGACTTATAAGATAATGCGGGGGCTGGATAGGGTGGAGGCGGAGAGATTCTTTCCACTTAGTAAGGAAGTTAAAACTAGAGGACACAGCCTCAAAATAAAGGGGGGTCGGTTTAAGACAGAGTTGAGGAGGAACTTCTTCTCTCAGAGGGTGGTGAATCTCTGGAATTCTCTGCCCGCTGAGGTGGTGGAGGCTACCTCGCTGAATATGTTTAAAGCGCGGATGGATGGATTCCTGATCGGTAAGGGAATTAAGGGTTATGGGGATCAGGCGGGTAAGTGGTACTGATCCACTTCAGATCAGCCATGATCTTATTGAATGGCGGGGCAGGCTCGAGGGGCTAGATGGCCTACTCCTGCTCCTATTTCTTATGTTCTTATCAGAACCTTCTTCTATACCGGAGTTCTCTTCTTTAAATTCCAGCCTTTTAAACCAGCATTCCATAAGACCATAAGACATAGGAGCAGAATTAGGCCACTCGGCCCATCCAGGCTGCCCTGCCATTCATTCATGGCTGATATTTTTTTCATCCCCATTCTCCTGCCTTTTCCCCATAAACCCTGTTCCCCTTATTAATCAAGAACCTATCTATCTCTGTCTTAAAGACACTCAGTGACCTGGCCTCCACAGCCTTCTGCGGCAAACAGTTCCACAGATTCACCACTCTCCAGCTGAAGAAATTCCTCCTCATCTCGGTTTTAAAGGATTGTCCCTTTAGTCTAAGATTGTGCCCCCTGGTTCTAGTTTTTCCGACTAGTGGAAACATCCTCTCCACGTCCACTCTATCCAGGCCTCGCAGTATCCTGTAAGTTTCAATAAGACCCCCCCTCATCCTTCTAAAACTCCAATGAGCACAGACCCAGAGTCCTCAACCATTCCTCATATGACAGCTCGTCATTCCAGGGATCTTTCTTGTGAACTTCTTCTGGACCCTTTCCAAGGCCAGCACATCCTTCCTTAGATATGGGGCCCAAAACTGCTCACAATACTCCAAATGGGGTCTGACCAGAGCCTTATACAGCCTCAGAAGTACATCCCTGCTCTTGTATTCTAGCCCTCTCGACATGAATGCTAGCATTGCATTTGCCATCCTAATTCCCTTTCTTTCTTTATCTTTTCCCCTTTCTCCGAAATTCCAGTTCCAGCTTCTTAAATTAGCTTTCGTTTGCTTTTTCCTCCATTTCATTCGAACTTTAGCCAATTCAATTGACCCGTCCCCTGGAGAAGAATTATTACAACAATTACATTGAAAATAAAAATGTTACCTTCTCTCCATTCGTTAGGACTCTAATGATAGCATCCCATTGCTCTTCAGCCTCATTATATGCAGTAACAAAGAAGCTGGCTTGGTTTTTTTGGAACAGTGGCTCCGTAACACTAATCCTTCCATTGGAATCCACTTGGAAATGGGAATCATCAGTTTCGAAAATCACGGCCTTCTGTCCGCTGCAGTTGAAGTTAACTATTAAAAAAGCAAAGACAAGTAATTTATCAGACCCAAACCCCAGTGAATGAATCAGTTGAAGGATAAACTTTCACCCGAATGGTATTCGTGAATTATTAAAAAATGTTGCATTCTTTTACATAGACATTACATTTCTCCCTCGTCTACCACATGAGATAGAGCAGGATTGGCTATATTACTTACATTATCTCAGCAGAAGGCACAATTGGATCACTTAACCTGCCAATGCCCAGGTAATTCTTCTGCAGCGTTAAGTACAAGATGGTTTTTGTGGTTTATTTCTCCTCCTAAATTCACAATATAGTAGCGACAATTTTCTGAGTCCTAATTGCACAGAATATCCTCTAGGTGCCTGGCCCCTGCACCCCCGCCAACCCAAGTGACTGATACAAATGAGGGAGTGTCAGTATTTCATTAAATTACAACTTATATTTATATAGCACCTTTAATAGAATGAAATGTCCCAAGGCACTTCACAGGAATATTATAGAATGAAGTATAATGCTGAGCCAGATAAGGAGATATCTCAGATATGTCAGTTAACCACAAGCTTGGTCAAAGAGGTAGGCTTTAAGGTGTGTCTGAAAGGAGGAAAATGAGATAGAGAGAATGGAGAGGTAGGCTGGGAATTAGAGAGCTTAGGGCCCAAGGCAAGTGAAGGAACAGTCAACAATGGTGAAGTGATAATTAGCAAAGGATATCTAGGTAGTACAAAGATTATCCGGTCCTATCGTGAAGTTCAGGCATAGGTGATCAGCAATGGAAAGCATGATCGATTAACTAACTCAGCACAGACCAAGAATAAAATTGTATTTTTTTGCTGCTCTTTGACTAAACTTAGCAGCTATCTAGGAAGCTGAGCATTACAGGCTCAAAGAAAACCTTGAACAACAAGGGACCTCATTTCCTCCAATATTATACTTCCAACCAATTCTTCTCTCCCTCAAATTTTCCCTCTAGTCCTCATGAAGTTGCGAACTCTTTCTTGACATGTCTCATGTACAGCCTCCAATATCACACCTTAAATGTGAATTAACATTTAAAGTATCAGCATTCTGCTCAACTGCAAGGAGCAGCACCAGTAAACCTGCTCTAATCTTCACCAGATGTCAACACTTGTGTACTTTTATGAGGAGTTGCTATACAGGTGACCAGGAACAGGAACCCAAGGTGCCCTGTTGCTTCCAACTCAACAGGTGCAGAGCCTAAAAAGGTAGAGATTCTATGAGCATCCCAGACGGGGATCAATAACTGTGCAGACAAGATAGTAAACCTGGAAACCATCTTTCTGCACAACTTAGTTTATCTGATAAGAATCTATCAGGAAAAGCCATCGGAAAAAGTGGTAACAAAGTCAGTTTTTTGACCGATTAAGTCCTTGAATTTAGAATTAAAATCAAAACACTCAAAACTTAACGTACAAGGCACAATTGAGGTAAATTGTAGCAATTGATAATTCGGAGCAGCTTAGACACTGCATTAATCATCAGTTAAACAGAGAAAGGGAAAATAAAATTGTCTTTTCTGGCAAATGCTTGAACGTGTTGACACTTCTTCACTGTCAAAGGGAGTGGGGAGGATGTTGGGCACCTGGTTAGTTTGAAGGCCCTTGGAGCACCATTCCTGCTTCTCTTGAACCACAAGCAATGCAATAAAAAAAAAAGCACCTTCATGATACATCAGGTAGCTCTTTCCTCCCTTCAACTATCAGTTTTCACAGGCCCTTGAAAATTCTGGCCAGTAAACATCAAATCTATAGGCTCAGGCTCTAGAAAATCAGATTTGCACGGCCTTATTAACATGCGACCGCCTCTCAGGAGTAGATTGTTCACTCCACCACCCACTCCCCATGCCTGGTATTCCTGGTGCATTTTGGGTTATGTTTTACATTTTTAAGAATTTACCCACTATCCTGGCCGGCAGGTTTTAAAAGTCCCTCTCCAAGATCATTTTAAACTAAAGGCAAATTCTCCTCCTTAGCAGAATCTCAACTTGTAATTCGTACAGGGACGCAGCAACAAGAAAGATGCTCTAACCATTTCCAAACCAGAACAAATTATCACACTCCCCCTTCCAGAATTACAGTTTATGACAAAGATCAATAAATTGTCCACTGCCAGATTGCTTCATGGATAAACAGGTCTATTAAATATTCAAAGATGCAAATTCATATTCTGCATTTGCTCAAAGGCAGACATCCAGATTCCTAATTAAGTTGCTGAAGCTTTTATCAGTTAATCGCTTACGAGCTGGGACAACAGCCCAATTTTTGTACTTTTAAAAATTATACTGGAACCACATTAAAGGCCATAATTATATATTAAATTTTCTTCTGAATAACAATCAGACTTGCGTTATCTAGCTTGTTTGCCATTATGTTTTAACAGTAACTCTGCGAGTTGTTCTGCTTTAGCAGCCATGCTGGCTTGAAGGACTCAGCTTGAAGTACAAATTATTCTCAATGAATAAATAATAAAGGCCTTTGTAAATTGACCTGAACAGCCTCAAGAGCACATTACGACATTCTGCTTTGACCACCAGTTGCCTTAAGCAACTCAATTCAGAAATCTGAAGTTACGTCACTCCCCTAGAAACAGGAATTATACTTTCAAACATCGATTAGAATGAAACGCAAAGCTTTTGAACATTCTATCCAGCAGGCATCAGAATCACCTCAGAAAAGTTTAAAAATTGCTTTTGAAAGGACATCCAAGAAGGTAGAATTGAGCCGAATTTAAACTGAACTGTTGACAATTTTTTTTTTAAAAAACACTGGTGTAATTTATCCAAATCTTAGAATTCAGTGGGCCAGTGTACCAATTTCAACTCCCAAGCCATTTGCAACTGTGGATTACTGAGCAAATGCAAAAAATATTTGATATTACAGTGTTGTCCAAACCTGGATATTTACAGTGCTGCCCAAACAGGCAATTAAAGTCTTTTCTTCAAATACTTTGTGACTTTTAAAACTGTCGGATGGGACCAGGAAGTCCGGTGCCCAATTTTGGAAGTTTTCTCTGATAAGGGAGGTGCGTTTCACACCTCAGGTGCAAATTACAAATCAACTGGGCCATATAAAAACTCAGTGCAAAGGATAAGTACGTGTGAATTTCACCTGATCTATAGAGGGTGTTCCATCATGGTGAAGATGCAAATATTCTTGAAAGGCAGATAAGGTGTATAGAACTGTCAACTTGGAAGTTATTTAACTCTGGATTTTACCTGCTCAATTGGTTCTACACAAGGCCATCCATCCCATGCCAGCAGAATAAAATAAAATACACAAAAGCTAAATAAAAAGAGGGGAAGCAATATGCAATTGAGAGAGATAAGAGACCAAAAAAAAAACTAATGGTAAAAAATCTTCAAAAATTAAATTTGAAGGAATATCTAAAAATGCAGATCAGGTCCCAATGAGATTCAGATCACATATTTATAAACTTAAGGTCTGGATTTTGCAATAGAAATAACAGTGACACTTTCAGTGCTGACCGTTATAATGATGGAGTAAATTAGCTAGCAACTTCTAGCATCTATAAGTGTAGAGTTAAATTCAGAAGTCTGGAAGCTTTCGATTTTCCCTGTTCCTCCATAAGCTTTATAACACCGCACCTCAGAGCATTCAAATGCAAAGGGCTTAAAATGATAGTATTTGCTTTCAGAATGCACTAGAAAAAATTACACTAATGCATTCAGGCACAAAATTTTTAAAAGGTCTTAATTATTGCCATGCAGCTTCCCTGCCCAGAAATCTTTATAACTGCACACTCATTCCTTCAGAATTTAATTATTGTTGGAGATTTTTTTGTCTCTTATCTCTCTCAATTACACCTTGCGTCCCCCATTTTATTTTGAGTTTTTGTATGTTATTTTACATTGAATTAGATATTCATATATGCATGCATGTCTCAATGAGAATTCTTCAATCTGATTACTTTAAGAGCCTTGCAGTTGCTTTCCCTGCTCACACCCATCACAGATCTCCTTTAGAGGGTGTTGTGCTTAAAAGAAATTCCAGCAACTCCAATTTGCCACTCAAAAAGTCTAGTAAAGTTTTAATGTCACAAGTAGGCTTACATTAACACTGCAATGAAGTTACTGTGAAAATCCCCTAGTCGCCACACTCTGGCACCTGTTCGGGTACACTGAGCAAGAATTTAGCATGGTCAATGCACCTAACTAGCACATCTTTCAGACTGTAGAAGGAAACCAGAGCACCCACAGACACAGGCAGAACATGTAGACTCCGCACAGACAGCGACCTAAGCCAGGAACTGAACCTGGGCCCCTGGCACTGAGGTAGCAGTGCTAACCACTGTGTGCCACCCTGGTCTATGGACAGATGTAGACAGAGTGAATGGTGAATGCTGTTTTTCACCACTGACTACAAAATCCAAGCCATTGTATGAGGGCGCAAAAATTTTTCTTGACATTGAATCGAGGTAAATCAAAGAGACATGTTTAACACCTTAGCTTCTATAAGTTAAAATTGGAACATTAAAGCTGCTTTTATTCAAAATAGAATATTCCCTCTCCCAATTCAAATCGCTAACACGTTGATTGAGATTTTAACTCATTCATAATCCATTCACCTACACAGTTAAAAATTGGGCCCATTATTTCCAAATCTTAAATGGACATCTGTTGAACTACTGTTAGCAGGATTCACAGGGCAAGTTGGATATTCATCCTGCTCATATGCCCTCTACTGGTGCAGCAAGCTCTCTACAGGTTTTTAAAGAACATGATCAAGACATTAAGAAAGTGGGTATTGTCCAATATATAGACTACCTAGTTCATTTTTCAAATGTAACAATGCTTTTTCTTTACAGATACAATCAATAATTGCCATTGTGTGTCATATCGCAGCCAACACTTCATGGCAACTACATTTAGGTTACTACACAATTAATGTTTAAATGCTGTTTAATATTTAGTCAAATACTCAACGAGCAACACTGAATTTGTACAAAAATGTGAGGCAGCTAATTTGGACTTTTTACACATTACACTGTTCATTATTTCCACTGACTCCTTCCCAAAGCAGATTTTCCACCTACTGACCTACTTCTGGATAACAATTATTCTAATTTACAGTTTACCTACTGAAGGCTTTGGAGGAGGAAGTGCTATCGAGCTTAACAGAAGTGGTGTATTGAGTTGTTCATTGCACACTTGACTCCCAGTTCCCATTTTAACCCCACAATATACATACTTTAGGCATATGGAAAACAATGACAAAAAATTGAAACACGTTAGATTTCTGATATGGTAAACATGGCTTCAGCTACAGAAAGGAGCAATTCTATTGCAAAACAACAAGGTACATAGTGGACTTAATCCTAGCAATCTAAGTTCACAGGTTTAAATATATTAAAGTTTAACCATGAATTGGAGGTGAGATCTGTTACATAACGCAAAATAAAAAACTTTTTTCAGGGACAAAAGTACATGTGGACAAGTCAAAAGCAATGTCATTTAAACATCCAAATATCATACATGAATGGATTAAAAAGGCTTCAATGCATAATTACGAGTCAAGAGAACTCAATACACAAGTCCCAATAATCTCCGAAAGCATGTTTTATAATTACACTACTCAAAGAAAAGAAGAAAAGAATGGAACTTCAAAAAAGGAAAAAGGTGAATGATACCCATTTGAAATCTCACTCAATCAAGGGCCATGGAATGACTACAGAGACTCCAAAAGTGCAATATGACACTCCAACCAAGTCTGAACACAAAGAGGGAATGTTGAGAAAACACTGAAGTAGCCTGCACCTGCACAACCCTTCACTAACCTCAATCCAGAATTTTTTTTTTTAAAAGAAGTGATGCGTTCATTGAATGTTCCTTCTTGTAAATTCTCTGGGGAATTAGCAGAAATGCACAAAACTGTAAAATACCAGTGCATCATATGGATATTTACCCAAATATCAGTAAAATTTCCCTGCCTACAATGTGAAAGTAATTGCAAGCGTGAAACTAATTACCCAACTTTTCCAATAGCTGCAAGGGGTTACAGTTACAAAAATAATAAAATTTTGGCTATTTTTTGTTTGGACTCTTATTGATGGTATTTAAGGATTGGAAATCTAGGTTCACATAAGGTATGGTCAGCTTTTTCAATGTTCACTGCCTGGCCAGGTCATCTATGTGGGCATCAATAACATATGCAAATTATATAGTTGATAACCAGGACTCACATTGGCCCTGATGATATCTAGGTGACAACTATATTATTACAGCAGCATTACATTACAAAAGCTGCCATCCTGTAATAACGCTCGAATGGCCAAGAGATAGGAATAACAAACTTATTTTGTTCTGACTGGTCTTCAAATACAGCACTGTGTACTAACTGTCTGATGTCAAGTAAGTTGCCTACAGAATGTCATTAAACTCAAGTCCATTATTCATATTATAGCTGGTTTTGGTCCGGGACTAGCAAATAAGGGGTCATTAGTAAATCATCATGGCAAGTTGGGCCAGTGTACTTATATATGCTATTAAAGCAGCTAGATTATTTTATAATTTTTCCTGTTCTTCTACCTCAATCCAGTCTGGCCACCTGTAACTCCAGTCCACTGCGTAACCAGAGATGGGCAATAAATATTCCCTTACCCACGTTGCAGAAGTGAAAAAAAAATTGAACAAATCCATTCTTTTATTTAAGTGTGTTTTTAAAATTCCCACATCCGATACCCATCCAGGTTTCACGTTACTGTGCATTTGTCACAAAACCCCTGTTCAAACAGCTTCACGAGTTACAGCTACTTTTGTTCAGCATGCCCTCCCATTCCAGACAACACTTAAGCCATTATAAAATCAAACTGGCACCAAGTCTGTGCCAAGATCAGAATACCAGTATTCCTTTTTGAACCATCAATTACTGAATGCCTGCTAATTAAATCCACAGAAAGTAGGTTCTCTGCACACTTGCTCCGTATCAGTTCAAGTACAATAAAAAAGGTGCTGACAAAATGGCAGCTCCATTCACATTTTAAAACCAAAGTCCACACTAAAAGATTAAAATCGGCCTCTCTTATTAAAAGAAAATCAGAATAATCAGCAGGGAAGGTGGTGGCATAGTGGCAGTGGCACTTGACTAGTAACCCAGAGACTCAGGGTAATGCGCTGGGGACCTGGGTTCAAATCACACCAGGGCAGATGGTGGAATTTGAATTTTCTTTTTAAAGTTTGGAATTAAAAAGTCTAACAATTGTCGATTGCTGTAAAAGACCATCTGGGTTTACTAATATCCTTCTGTCTTCCAGATCCACAGCAATGTGGTTGACTCATAAAATGTCTCCCAGCTCAAGGGTAATTAGAGATGGGGCAGTAAATACTGGCCCAGCCAGCAATGCCTCCATGAATAAAATAGTTGGATGAGAATACTGATATGGCCCACTTTCCCTCTTATTGCTGGATATAGGCAGATACAGCTGGCCTGAGTAGGACTGAAGTAGCAGTGATCTTTGGTTCATTTTAACAGCTAACTATAAAACCATGTTGGTCAGAGACAGCCAAAGGCCAGAGACAATGGTCCCTTAACTAAGATTAGGGATAGGTGAAACCTAAAAGCAACTGAAGCCCAAATTTCCTTTCGGGGCTTAGAAGGGCCCTTGATTGTCCCTTTTCACCCCATCCCCAGCAGGATTGGTCTGGTGGAGGGAAGAGAGAAAGAACTCAGTTATTAGTGAGCCTGGTGCATCAAGACAAAATGTGGAGATGTCGGCGTTGGACTGGGGTAAACACAGTAAGAAGTCTAACAACACCAGGTTAAAGTCCAACAGGTTTATTTGGTAGCATCAAGACAAGAGCAGAGCGTGCATTTATTTGTGGACTAACCGTGTGTTCTAATAGTCTGAACAGATACTTCACCTGTGAAAAAAAAACTTTCATTGTGAACCAAAGGAATAGAACGGATTCATCAGTTTGCAGCGTCTTCAAAAGTTAAATCCTTTCATTTTCTTCCCACACCCACAGACGAGTTATTTTTTAAAAAAAGAAAAGCTCAGGGCACTGAAATGTACAGGGATAGCAATTATTCTGCCTCACCCTATGTTACAACAACCGAAACTGGTTTTTCAGCCCCGGGCAGCCTGTTTACACAGCACGACATTCCAGCCCAGGCACGCCTAGTATCACAGGTATCAGGGATAAAGCCATCATTTTGGCAGACAGAGTGGTGAGCTCATTTCACAAACTCAAATCAAACACAACCATTTTAGCGGATGGAATTACCCAATGATTGATTGCAAAGACAGAATCAATAGTCAGGAGCCATTGCTGACATTGGGTCACCATGCATTAGATTCTAATGATTTGAATGAAGTTTCCATGCTCCCAGTCACAAAAGTTCTCAAACGGCTCTGTTTGGTTTGAAGGTTGAAACATCCAGAGCCTCAAAAACACTGAGAAAAATACACCTGTTTTGTGGAATACTTCGATACACGCAGCCAATATTATTTCATTCTGTTGTTCCCATGTAAAATTCTCTCTATGAATTCGGTCTACCTCAAGAGAAGGAACGTTAGTGCTGGGTAATGAAACATGATCCGTTATCACGCCAGCACAAAAATGCTAAATCCACCAGACAAACAGCCAGGAATGACGAGTGATTGAGTTTGGTTTAAGAGCTCCTACCAAACTAACATTTACACAAAACTGAAACCTTTTTTTTAAAAAAAAGAAATGGAGTGGACATTCCAAAAAAAAAGGCACAATCTGGTTCGCCTTTCCAAACAGAAACTGTTTTTAATCTTCTCCTGCCTTTTCGCATCCACCAGGAGACAAATAGAATTGTTCCAAAAGTAAGTGGAGATTTTGGGTTATTAGCGACAGGTTTAAAAACCTTCAAACTGAAGTCAAAATCCAGCTCCTGTTCAAAAAAAAAGCCAACTCTCGGTGGGCTTCTCTCATCCTTTACATTCTAGAAGGGTGGAGCGAGTGAGCACTGTTGTGCTTCGAGAAAGATATATAGGGAGGGAGTAGGAATACTCAAAAGCACACATTTTCCTTAGGAACTTACCCTCATTGTAAATAGAATCAAACAATCCCTCTCGTGCAGAAGGAGTGCACAAAAGGAGGCCTTTTGGCCCATCAAGTCTGCACAGACTCTCTGACATGTATCCAGGCCCACCACTCCACCCTATCCCATGGCTAATCCATGTAATTTATGCATCTTGGGTAAGAGAGGCAATTTAGCATGGCCAATCCATCTAATCTGCACATTTTGATTTGATTTGTCACATGTTGGTATACAGTGAGAAGTATTGTTTCTTGCATGCTATACAGACAAAGCATACCGTACATAGAGAAGGAAATGAGAGTGTGCAGAATGTGTTAGTCATAGCTAGTGTAGAGAAAGATCAACTTAATGAGAGAGTTTAAAAGAGTTAGAATGAAGTTTTAGAAGCATAGAACGAGGGTAAAAAATAGAATTAGAAGGTGTGCTGGGCACAGCTTGCAAGAAGTCACCTCACTCCGGCGCCATCTTGGAAAATTGAAGCCTGGGAGGAAACCCACACAGACATGGGGAGAATGTGCAAACTCCATACAGATAGTCACCCAAGGCTGGAATTGAGCCCAGGCCCCTGGCGCTGTGAGGCAGCAGTGCTAACCACTGTGCCACCCCTTTATGTTTGAGAATGTTCAAGGAGAAGCAAATATATTTTTAAGAACAGAAAATGCTGGGAGTGCTCAGCAGGTCAAGCAGCATCTGCAGAGAGAAAAACAGAGTGAACATTTCAGTCCGTTTCCCTCATTGGAACCATTCTGATGAAGGGTAACAGACGTCAAACATTAACTGTTCCTCTGCCACAGATGCTGCCCGACCTGCCAAGCATTGCCAGCACTCTCCGTTCTCTTCAGTTCAGGTTTCCAGCATCTGCGGTATTTTGCTTTTGCAGGATGAATTTGCCCACATTGACTCCTATTCTTAAATCCACAATGGTGCAAAATTAAATTGGACAAATTCCACACAATCAACTCTTTCTGGTGACTTCCACATTCCAAACAGAAACATGCCCCAGGAAAGAATAATCAATGGCTCTCAGTTGCTAAAAAGACCAGTTCTAGATTTCAATCCTCAAATTGGATCAAACAGATCCCCTTGAAGAAGCAGCATTGTAGATTGTTGCTGAAGACACCAATTTGATTCAACAATCTTTAACTGTGTTAAAACAAAAATCTCAGGAACTTGCTAATTCTGCTATCCATCCTCACTAATTGAACCAAATTGTGTGAAGTTTGCACATATTCTCCCAGTATTTGCGTGGGTTTCCTTCAGGTGCTCCGGTTTCCTCCCACAGTCCAAAGATGTGCAGGTTAGGTAGATTTGCCATGATAAATTGCCCCTTAGTGTCCAAAGAAGTGTAGACTAGATGGATTAGCCGTGGTAAATGTGTGAGGTTAAGAGGAGAGGGCAAGGGAGAGGGCCTGTGTAAGATACTCTGTCTGAGTGTATAGTGCAGACTTGATGGACTGAATGGCCTCCTTCTGCACTGGAGGGATTCTAATCTATTTCCAACTGATAAATCTTTACTCAGAAACAATGATATATTTCATCCTCTAGTGTGGCAACATTCAAATAATTGATCTCCTAGACAGATACACAAATAATATTCAAAGAGAGGCACCTCTAGTTAAAAGTTGGCAACAGAAGTTGAAGTCCAGAAACAAACTTTTCGCATTAATCCAATAAAAACTACTGCTTGCTTTGAAATGGTGATTTTATGTAGAGCTTCTCGGCCTTTTGGCTAAGATCAAGTGTAGTATGGAGAGGATGCTGCACTTGGTTGAGGCCATTGGGTTATATTTAAGCTTCATATTCGTATGAAGCAATTTTCAAAAGCGGCATCTAGGCCTTTTGGCTAAGATGTAGCCTTGGAGGAGGAAACCTCTCCCTCCTCCAATCAGCTTGGCTCATGTAGATCAGGCCCAGGACAGGGTAAATGGTCGCTCGCCCTGTCTTGTCAGCCTGGATCTGAAATGTCTCAACTTGTTGAGACTCTGAATTGGATTTGATTTGGTTGAATTGGAAAAGTATAAAAAAAAATTTTTTTATGTAGAGCACTGCCACAAGACAATGAAAACAAATAAATATAAATGGACACTAGGCCTAAGATTGAGATAGTAGGAGGTTTTTAAATTTGAGGATTTAAGGGTCCTCCTGCTCAGTACGAGGGGAACCGCAGGTTCAGACATTTGGTGTATGTGCTTGGCTGAGGAGCCAATGGTGCGAAGCTACCATCTGTTGGATTATGACTGAACTCCTTCAAGTCAGAATCCCGCCTAAAAGTCAAGCGGGGATTTCTAATGCCCAAGGGATGGAAGATACAGCCATTGCCAAAGGAAAGACAGGAATCTGTAAAAATGAATGTTGGAGGAATGGAGAGTTCTAGGGGGAAAAAAATTACTGAGCTAGTGGAAGGTAGAAACATTATTCCAGAGTATGGGCTCTTGAAGCATTTATATACAATTAAATGAAAATGGAAGGCCAGAAGCCAATGTAGTTCAGCAAGAGGGGTGGTGGATGAGCAGGACTTGCTAAGGGGCAGGATACAGGGAGCAAAGTTTAACCAGAGGTGAGAAAGGCATGACTGAGGTTTCAGCAGCAGAGCTGGTGATGCGACAGCAGTGCAAAGAGGCAGTCTTCATGATTCAGATGATAGGAGGTTGGAGTTTCAGCTCTGCATCAAGCAGTGTGCCACAGTTGCCAAAGATTTAACTGGAAATCAGTAGCAATGTTATTGTGGCAGGACAAAGACAACAGCTTTAATCTACTCAAGGTTTCAACTAGAGAAAATTGCAACGTGCAAAATCAGAGGTTTGGCGAGCTTTCTGCGGACACAGAAGTAGCAAAAGGGTGGAGAGAGGTGATGAAGTGAAAGTGCTGGGTGTCATTAGTATACATATGGAACTGGATGCTGTCTATAAACAATGAGGGCAAGGGGCAATGTAGCTGAGGAGATAATGGGACCAAGGATAGATCTATTGAAGCCAGGAGGCTCCAGGGGTAAAAGCGTACGGCAGGAAAAGCTATTGTTGGAAATGCCCTTTGAGTGGATAAGCAAAACTGGAACCTAGTGAGGATGTTTTCTTTTATTCATTTTGTAGGACACGAGTATCGCTGGCTGGGCCAGCATTTATTGCTCGTCCCCAAGAGTCAACCACATTGCAGTGGCTCTGGCGTCACATGTAGGCCAGACCAGGTAAGGATGGCAGATTTCCTTCCCTAAAAAGGATATTAGTGAAACAGATGGGTTTTTACAGCAAATCGATAATCGTTTCATGGTCATTAGACTTTTAATTGAAGATTTTTATTGAATTCACCATCTGCCGTGGCAAGCTTCGAACCAGGTCGTGCTCTGGATACTCGTCCAGGGAAAATACCGCTGCCTCCTCTCCTCTGTGCCACTGAGATGATGTGGAGATGCCGGTGTTGGACTGGGGTAAACACAGTAATAAGTTTAACAACACCAGGTTAAAGTCCAACAGGTCAAATAAACCTGTTGGACTTTAACCTGGTGTTGTTAAACTTGATGTGGAGATGCCGGCGTTGGACTGGGGTAAACACAGTAAGAAGTTTAACAACACCAGGTTAAAGTCCAACAGGTTTATTTGGTAGCAAAAGCCACACAAGCTTTCGAGGCTCTGAGCCCCTTCTTCAGGTGAGTGGGAATTCTGTTCACAAACAGAACTTATAAGACACAGACTCAATTTACATGAATAATGGTTGGAATGCGAATACTTACAACTAATCCAGTCTTTAAGAAACAAAACAATGGGAGTGGAGAGAGCATCAAGACAGGCTAAAAAGATGTGTATTGTCTCCAGACAAGACAGCCAGTGAAACTCTGCAGGTCCACGCAACTGTGGGAGTTACAAATAGTGTGACATAAATTCTGATTCTAGGATCGCATGATAAAGACTCAGGAGGAAAAAAGCAGAAATATTTATGTGAAATAGTGTGACATAAACCCAATATCCCGGTTGAGGCCGTCCTTGTGTGTGCGGAACCTGGCTATCAGTTTCTGCTCCGCGACTCTGCGCTGTCGTGTGTCGCGAAGGCCGCCTTGGAGAACGCTTACCCGAATATCAGAGGCCGAATGCCCGTGACCGCTGAAGTGCTCCCCAACAGGAAGAGAACAGTCTTGCCTGGTGATTGTCGAGCGGTGTTCATTCATCCGTTGTCGCAGCGTCTGCATAGTTTCCCCAATGTACCATGCCTCGGGACGTTGTCTACCTGATACGCTGCAAGAAAGGATATCAGGTAGACAACGTCCCGAGGCATGGTACATTGGGGAAACTATGCAGACGCTGCGACAACGGATGAATGAACACCGCTCGACAATCACCAGGCAAGACTGTTCTCTTCCTGTTGGGGAGCACTTCAGCGGTCACGGGCATTCGGCCTCTGATATTCGGGTAAGCGTTCTCCAAGGCGGCCTTCGCGACACACGACAGCGCAGAGTCGCGGAGCAGAAACTGATAGCCAGGTTCCGCACACACAAGGACGGCCTCAACCGGGATATTGGGTTTATGTCACACTATTTCACATAAATATTTCTGCTTTTTTCCTCCTGAGTCTTTATCATGCGATCCTAGAATCAGAATTTATGTCACACTATTTGTAACTCCCACAGTTGCGTGGACCTGCAGAGTTTCACTGGCTGTCTTGTCTGGAGACAATACACATCTTTTTAGCCTGTCTTGATGCTCTCTCCACTCCCATTGTTTTGTTTCTTAAAGACTGGATTAGTTGTAAGTATTCGCATTCCAACCATTATTCATGTAAATTGAGTCTGTGTCTTATAAGTTCTGTTTGTGAACAGAATTCCCACTCACCTGAAGAAGGGGCTCAGAGCCTCGAAAGCTTGTGTGGCTTTTGCTACCAAATAAACCTGTTGGACTTTAACCTGGTGTTGTTAAACTTCTTACTGTTGTTAAACTTACCACTGAGATGAACAGAGGAGAGACCCTGCAAGGATAGCCTGGTTGGCCATATCTACATGTGTAAGGGCATTGAGAATACAAGAACATAAGAACTCGGAGCAGGAGTAGGCCATCAGGCCCCTCGAGCCTGCTCCACCATTCAATAAGATCATGGCTGATCTTTTCGTGGACTCAGCTCCACTTACCCACCCGCTCACTATAACCCTTAATTCCTTTACTGTTCAAAAAATCTATCTATCCTTGCCTTAAAAACATTCAATGATAATTTATAGTCATAATTACACAGTGTATCATTTTTGATTGGGGCCATTTTGACAGAAAGCTAATTGGAGAAAGTCAAACATGGAGACGCGGGAACAATAAACAGCATTGAGACAATATGTACTGCCAGGCTTTAGAAATCAAAGAAACCTAGCAGATGGGGTGCGGGCTATCATTTAAAACTATTGAATTGCGAGCGAGTTGGCAGTGGGGTGGGGGGTGGTTTAATGACAGCAGTTTTGAGAAACAGGGGTGGCCGAAAGTAGCGAGGGAAAGTCAGATTTTAATTCTACAAAATACGGTGGTCAGAAATAATCAGTCTCAAGTGTACTGAGGTAATTTATCTCGTACATGGAACATCTTGGGCAAGTCTGAAAAATAAATTAATTTTGGGAGGAGCATCTAAGATGATCAAATACAGCTGAGCAAGTGAGGAAGAAATACTTGAACAAAATGAGACTAAAATGCTTCCTCAAGTGCAAATGGATTCCGTTTCGGTTAGTGATTTATCTTTATTGCTGACTGAATCGAGCAAAAACGGCAACGTGGTTTTTAAGATCACCCCTCGGGTTTGAGGTTTCCTTCCAAGCACAATGAGCAAGTGGCTGTTTGCACAGCTACACAACGAGGCACAGGGAGGGGTCATCATACTCTCTTGAACACCTGTAGCAAAATACCGGACTAAATAAACCCGGCCAAGAGGAACGCTGTACAGTGAAAAACAAAGCAATCAGGAAAGACTTTGCATTGTAAAAAGTGGGTACAAGGGGCAACTTCATAAGCAGTTTGTTAAGGCCAATGGAATGGAAAGAAACCTGTAACCGTGCAGAAAGATATTTCATTGCAGGGCAATTTCCCCAATCATTTAATCATTAAACAATACGCTAATGGCAACAGGACATGTTTAGCACTGGAAAGGCCAAAGTCTCAATTTCATAATTTCAAAACTAAGTCTCACACAAACCAAGTAAAATTATACAAAACTCTAGACAATTACTGCATTTGTTCATGGTAGATATTGTAACCTGCACGACAGCACACTATTATAAAGGGAAGTTTGTTTTTTTAAAAAATTTGAATACTATGGAGTCATACATGGGCAGCATGGTGACACAGTGGTCAGCATTGCTGCCTTACAGCTCCAGGGACCTGGGTTCAATTCCAACCTCGGGTCACTATCGGTGTGGAGTTTGCACATTCTCCCCAGTTTCCTCCCACAGTCCAAAGATGTGCAGGTTAGGTTGATTGGCCATGCTAAAATTGACACCTGTGTTACAGGGATTAGCAGGGTAAATATGTCAGGTTATGGGGATAGGGCCTGGGTAGGATTGTGGTCGGTGCAGACTCATTGGGTCGAATGGCCTCCTTCTGCACTATAGGAATTCTATACAGGCCAGGAAAATCTGGAGTTATTTCTGGTCCGTGCTGGTTTAGTTGATCTTAGCCAGGGGTGGGGGAGGTCATAGAAACCCTACAGTACAGAAAGAGGCCATTCGGCCCATCAAGTCTGCACCGACCACAATCCCACCTACGTCCTACCCCCATATCCCTACATATTTACCCACTAATCCCTCTAACCTATGCATCTCAGGACACTAAAGGCAATTTTTAGCATGGCCAATCAACCTAACCTGCACATCTTTGGACTGTGGGAGGAAACCGGAGCACCCGGAGGAAACCCACGCAGACACGAGGAGAATGTGCAAACTCCACACAGACAGTGACTCAAGCCGGGAATCGAAACCAGGTCCCTGGAGCTGTGAAGCAGCTGTGCTAACCACTGTGCTACCGTGCCGCCCCAGGTCATTGTGTACTGAGCTTTACTGGGCCAGGGGTATGGAGAGATCAATCTCTACCCTATAATCCCAATTGGAAAATGTAACTGGATTGAGGATAGTAACAAACTTTATTCCCTATAAAACAGATTAACCTGCAACATTCGCTAACTATGTCTGGACAAGGGCAGAAGGCTCCTGCATTTATGTAGAAAGAAAATGGAACAGTCGAGGTGTGAAACAGTGATAGACGACCTAGACTGGTGAGTGGGCCACAAGATTGAAATTGAGCTTGTCCTTCAGCTATGGCTCCCATGAACGAGGTTTAATACATGCCGAATATTTTATAACGAGTCATAGAAAATGCTTCAACATTGATATATTAATTGAACGGTTAACTTGAGATGGTGAAAGCAAAAGAAACATTTACATTTTGATTGGACACAGAGGGAACACACGGTTCTCACAATCAATGCTGTGTGAAATCAGCATGCACCTCACTTTATATGCCCTTGCGTTACATGCCACTGTCATACCGGTAGGATAAACCATGTGGGTGGAAACCAGTGGAATCCAGCAACCCTGTGCATTGGCAACGGTCAAAATGTCTTGTTGGCCACACTCCAAACCCAGATGGGCCGCATGCGGCCCTGGGTCACAGGTGTAAAGAAAGGGGTGGGGGGGGGGGGGGGGGGGGCGGTGTGGCAGAAACTATAACAACTCATTTTCATTTCAAAAATTTATCACTTGAGTATTGATTCAATTTGCTTTAAAAAAAAAATCCCCTGGTATCTTCCAATTTCCCTGCTCCAGTTACACTCCACTCACAGAGCCAAGGACAAAAACAGAACAACCACGATCATGTCAGTCACTCCATTTAACTCAACTACCCAAGAGTAAATCCTCCAGCCAGGCAAGTCAGGAGGCAATTGTAGCAACTTGTCAACTACAGAGATTGGGTGAGCTCCTCTCTTCTTCACTATGGGTAAATATTTTTAAAAGCATAATTTTAAAACCATTGATCTTTGTTGCAGCCTTTGAAGATGGGTGAAGCAGGGCTGGCACTGCCATCTAGTCTTTAGACAGACAGTCGTCTTTAAGTAGACCTTAATTAATATATATTTTCGCGTAGGCCTAACACCTGCTCAAGATGCCTCCTTTAAAAAAAGGCCTTGACAAATTTAGCAGTGTTCTGAAGCCACACCTCTTTCAAATTTCTACCATGAAAATCTGCTCGTTGCAGACAAAACCTGGACTTTAAGGCCACAATTGTTGGCTTCACTGGATGAACAAGGAATGACTGACGAGAGAAAGAATAAAGGGAAAGAAAGAAAAAGACAAGGACTTGATATAGTATTGTTAAAGATCACTGAATAGCTCAGCCAATGGATATGTTTTGAAGGGAAGTCACTGTTGTAATGTAGGAAACAGTAGCTAATTTGTGCACAGCAAGCTCTCAAACAACAAAGGACCAGATAATCAACTTTTGCTATGTGGATTGAGCAGGACACCAGGGATAATTCCACTGCTCATCTTTGATCAAATGCTGCGAGATCTTTTACCTCCGCCCGAGCAGACAGATGAGGCCTCAGTCTGTTGTCTCATTCGAAAAACCACACCACTAACAATGCAGCACTCCTTCAGTACTGCACGGGAATGTCTCACACATGCAATGAATGGCATCAGGGCAGTCAGGTATTTATAAACAAAAGAAGGTTTAACTGGAATGCCTTTGCCGACAAGTGTAGCTTTAAGATGATTAAACAACCATGATATTGAAAGAAACCATGATATTGATAATACTTCAAACTTACTTTCCTATTCTTAGCAACTTCAAAACTACTAGATTTCTTCCTCTTTCCCCCAAACCCACATCTACACGAGTGCCATTGTTGAGAAGTTATCCATTACCTTTATTATTCTTTCGTGGGACCTGGGCGTCACTGGCTGCCCAGCATTTATTGCCCATCCCTAGTTGCCTGACGGCAGTTGAGAGTCAACCACGTTGCCATGGCTCTAGAGTCACATATAGACCAGACCAGGTAAGGATGGCAGATTCTCTTCCCTAAAAAGGACATTAGTGAACCAGATGGGTTTTTCCAACAATCGACAATGGTTTCATGATCAATAGATTCTTAATTCCAGATACTTTTTATTGAATTCAAATTCCACCATCCGCAGTGGCAGGATTCGAACCCGGGTCCCCAGAACATTAGCGGAGTTTCTGAATTAATAGTTTAGCGATAATACCAACCAAGGCCATTGCCTCCTCTTGCATTAGGTGTTGGATACTTGTGACCACCTACTTGAATACATATCTAAACCTGTAAGAATGGCAGTAAATGGGAGGGAGGGAGAAGGCAGGAAACTACAAGCCAGTTCATAGGGAAAATGTTAACAGGCCATTATTAAAAAATGTTAGAGCAGAACACTTGAAAAAATTCAAGGCGATCAGACAGAGTAAACATAGATTTAAAAGGAAATCATATTTAACCAAGTGTTGTGGATAAAGGGGGAGGGGGGAACCAGATGTATTGTATGTGGATTTCTCGAAGACATTTGATTAGGTGTCACAACAAAAGTTATTGCACAGAATAAAAGCTCCTGGTGTAGGGGAGCAACATATTGGCATGGATTGAAGATTGGCTAGCTAAGAAACAATTCACATAAATGGGTGTTTTTCAGGTTGGCAGGATGTGGTCAGTGGTGTACAATAGGGATCAGTGCTGGGACCTCAACCTTTTACAATTCATACAAATGATTAGGATGAAGGGACTGAAGGAATAGTTGATAAATTTTCTGATGACACAAAGATAGGTAGGAAAATAAATTGTGAAGAGGACGTAAGTAACCTACAAAGGGACATGGGTTGAGTGAGCGAAATTGTTCCTTTTTACAGGAAAAATAAAAAAATCTTATTATCTAAATGGTGAGAGATTGCTGAGCTAAAGTGGCGGGGGATCTGGGTGTGCCAGTGCATGAATCACAAAGGCTAGTATACTGGTACAGCAAGTAATTAGGAAAGCTAATAGAATGTCATTGCTTACTGTGTGAGGTGGAATAGTTTACAAAAGTAGGGAAGTTATGCTTCAGTTATACGGGACATTGGTGAGGCTACATCTGGAGTATTGTGTACAGTATTACTCTCCTTATTCAAGTTAAAGATGTAAATGCATTAGAAGTAGTTCAGAGAAGGTTTTCTGGACTAATACCAGGAATGGGCAGGTTGTCTTGTGAGGAAAGGTTAGATTTATATCCACTAGAGATTAGAAGAGTCAGAAGAGATTTGATTGAAACCTTTTAAAGCTCCCGAGAGGTTTTGACAGGGTGGATGAGGAAAGGATGTAATACAAGAGGTCAAGCATTTAAGATGGAGAAGAGGAGAATATTCTCTCAGAACGTCGTGAGTCTCTGGAACTGTCTTCCTCAAAAGGCAGTGGAAGCAAAGTCTTCGAATGTTTTAAGGCATAGCTGATAGATTCTTGATTAACAAATGGGTGGGAGGTCATCAAGAATGTGAAGTTGAGGTTACAATCAGAACAGCCATGATCTCATTGAATGATAGAATCCTACAGTGAGAAGGAGGCCATTCAGCCCATCAAGTCTGCACTGACCACAATCCCACCCAGGCTCTATCTCCATAACCCCATGTATTTTATCTAAGTAGTCTCCCTGACACTAAGAGGCAATTTAGCACGGCCAATCCACCTAACCCACACATCTTTGGACAGTGGGAGGTCACTGGAGCACCCGGAGGAAACGTACACAGAGATGGGGAGAATGTGCAAACTCCACACAGATGGTGACCCAAGCTGGGAATCTAAACCTAGGTCCCTGGCACTGTGAGGCAGCAACGCTAACCTCTGTGCCACCCCGAGTAGAGCAGACTCGAGGGGCTGGGTGGCCTACTCTGCTCTTAATTTGTATGCTCAATGTTATCTCAATTACAGTGGTCATTAAAGTAATTTTCAAATTACTTCAATCAAGCAGATTTGCCCATCAATGGGATGGCACAGTGGTTAACATCGCTGCCTCACAGTACCAGGGTCCCAGGTTCAATTCCAGCCTTGTGACTGTGTGGAGTTTGCATGTTCTCCCTCTATCTGCGTGGGTTTCGTTCGGGTGCCAGGTTTCCTCCCAAAGGATGTGCAGGTTAGGTGGATTGGCCATGCTAAGTTGTCCCTTGGTGTCCCAAGATATGTAGATTTGGGGGATTAGCGGGGTAAACATGTGGGATTACAGGAATAGGGCAGGGGGCAGTCAATACAAAGAAACACAAAGGTTATCACATGGAAATAAGCTATTCAGTCTAATCAGTTTGTGTTGGCTTTTTTCCTGCATGCGAGCAAATATTTTTAATCACATCTACCAGTCTTGAAAGGGAGGTTGTAGCTGAAATTAAATAATTGTAAGTGAATTGATAGAAAGGATTTCTAGAATCGAGCACCACCTCAAAGTCCATCACCAAATCACATTATCTCCTTTACTGTCAACCATGTATCCAATCTAATCTTGAATGTTGACAGTTTCATCCTCAAACAATAACCCTGGAAGTTAATTCCACAAGCTTATAGCTACGGTTCTTCATTCTATACCTTTCAACAACTGGAACAATCCAACTTAGCTACTCCGTCCCATGCTTTCATAATACCTCTATCATGTCATATTCTATCATTCTGCAATGTTCTTTTGTAAAAAGCCCTGATTTTTCTCGTAAAAGGCAGCATCTCAGAGAATACGTTTTAACTGTTTTGTACACTGCTAAAGTGTATATTCCAATATTGCACACGCCACTCTGACTGAAGTCCAGCAAGGTTCCATTATTTTGGCTCATAGACTTTATACTTCCACTGCTAAACCTAGAATACTATCATTTTACAGTCACATTGGCTTGAAGTATCGTCTTTAGTGTCTTGTAAACCTGTACTCAAAAACCAAGGCACTACCCCCAGTGGATGTAAAAGTTTTTTTTTACTCCATCCTTAAAACAAAGCCAGTGCTCAGAGTGGACCAGGCAAACCCAAATCCATTCCTTGCTCCAAAACCCAAATTCAAAATCCAATTGAATCCAATTCAAGGTCCCCCACAAGAGAGACATACAAGGTCCAAGCTGACAAGATATGGCATTGCACCTCATCTTGGACTTGGTCTTAGGCAAAAGGCCAATGTAAAAGATTGCACAACTTGAAGAGCAGCCAGTTCTTCTGGTGTCTTGTTCAACATTTCCATCTCAATCTACACTGCTATTGGTTACCTACTCTTTCATCAGTTTATTTGCTGGGATCTTGCTGTGCACAATGGACTCAGGTTTGGTTACAAAACAGCGACTGTACTTTAATGCAATTGAAGGCATATAGAAGACAACCTTTCCTTGTATAAAATGGGGATTGCATTAAATTAGAGCAAAGAGAGAAGAATTTATTTTAATTGCTCAGTAAATAGTTAAGCCTGATGGACAAGATGATTCCTGCTATGATCTCCTATCTTACCTCAGCTTTGGTTGAGGTTAGTTATGATGGATAAAATTAATATAGGTTTGGACCAGTTCAGAGTGGAAATAATGAAAATGTCCAAATGGCAAAGTGTAGAAGGTTGAAAACAGAGGTTAATCAAACAGCAATCTCCAAGAAAGTGATGAAATAACTAAGTGAATTGATAGAAAAAACATTAAGAATGGAGTCCCACCTCAAATTCCACCACTATTAGATATGCATGTGTCATCAACATGTGGTTTGAGTCATACAAAAACTTAATGATGTCTCAGATCAGTAACCAAAACTTAGTTTTGGGGCGATGTGAAATCAAAGATATCCAGAGCAATATGAAGTGACAAGGTGCAGTCCAAATATATTTGTTTCACCAGGAAACATAGTACATTCATTTCTAATGCCAAAAAGGCACATTTTAGGGCAAATAGAGGGGGACAATTTTCCTCATTAAAGTGCTCTCCACACCTCTTACGTTATTATCCTATTCACACAGCGAAAGGGTGAATGTAAACGTAAAGATCACAATCAGAAAAAAAGCATTCTAGCAAAATAGCAGGTAGGGAGAAAGAGAAGAGAAATGCAAGATTAAAGACATTATATCGTCATGCACTCAGAATATCATTACAGCATTTTGTTAAACTACCCAAGTCATGGGCTGCAATGGAACTCTTCATCTCAAACACAAAAAAAAATCCTTCCAACAATGAACCATTTCATCTGCTCTTTGTGCTTTATCACTGGAACAACATCACACAGTCATGTGGATGCTTCAATTATATCCACCCTGACAATGCAAGCAGGGCATGAACATAAACTCTAAATGTACAGCATGCCTCAGTGATATGTTAGTACAGTGGCAACTAGTGGAGCAGATAATGGCACTAAAAAGATCTTTCAAACTTGTGCATATCAAGTGCCTGCAAAAGCCATGAATTGGATCAATGCGGCATTAAGTCGACGTTGCATTAAATTAAATCATTGATGAGATGACAGCTACTTTTTTTCTTCCCCACAACACAAGCCTTTCAGTAAACAAAATCCTGGCGGATCATAGAATTAAAATGAAATAACACTTTCTCAGAGGATCTCAAAACTTTGTAAAAGAAATCTCAACTCAAATAGAAGGACTTTGGGCAGTCTCTGAGGACCTGACCCTATTAATTTCAGTCCGGCACAGAGGAAAATGCAGTACTTTGATGGAAAGCACCCATTTTGACACACTCGATGCCTGTAGGTGAAAATAGGTATTGCTGGTGTAGGAGACATTTTCAGGTGAGCTGGACTGCATTGTGAAACTTGGATGGCATCCATTTTGTAAAATTAGAACCCAATCAAGCAACACGCATCGGATTTCAACAAGTAGGCAAAACACACACAAAATAAAGAATTGAATTAACAGCCCATCTCCTTTGAATTAAGTTATGCAAATAAGTTTATAAAGTGAGAAAAAAGGAACAATTGATCAAAAAAAGAGGAAGCTCTCAGTGCAACAGGGTGCAATCTACTCAATAAAGAGATACTAAAGCCTGTTTTGGGGCCGGTTTTGGATGGCAAAAATGTTTCAGTTCCCTCCTCATCTCCCCAGAATAAAATTTAATTTTGCTCCATTATTTATTCCCCAGTATCAGATTTTAAAAGTTTCTATTAGCTGCACTCGATGCTAGGTCAGAATTTTACATTGGGATACCACAGTTAGAAAACTGAGCGGGGTGGGGGGGGGATAATATCACACAAAGACCCTGGTTACTGACATTAGATTAGACAAGGGGGCTCAGTTAACAGATCCAGATAATGCTATCGCTGACTACACATCTGAACTCTCACTTAATTCGAAACACAAACATTCATTGAAAGAAAAACAGATAAAGCCCCCAACCCATTGCCAAAAACGTTAGCTTTTCTGGGCAAGTGCGCACACTTTGGAGAGAAACACACACCTGTACTAACAGGAAGTTAAACAGGTCAGAGTTTCAGAGTGGAAACTCCAGCCACCGCCCTGGTAAATCTCAATCACACATTTCAAACGTGAAAGGGAGGGCGACTGCAAGACAGGGAAAATAATGTCGAATTCCTCTGCATCCCAGCGCACCTTTTACTTTCAATTCACCCCCCTGTTTCCACCTCGCCCCCGCAATCATTCCAGGATTGTTCCCGATCCGGACTGGATTCCTATCCAGCTCTTTCCCGCTGTGAATCCCCTGATCTCTCACTTCTGCATTTTCCTCCCCTCTCTCTGGACACTGGAGGACTTTCCTGAGCGCTTGCTTGCTTGCTTACCTTTGCCAAGAATCTGTCCCACTTCCAGTGAGGGCACATGGAACGTGTAGCAGCCTTGGTCGAATCCTTTACATCGTGTGGAAGTTTCACTAATAGGAACCTGTGAAATCAGGACAGGTTAGAAAGAGAGATTGGTAACTTGGGCCATTTCCCTCAGTTTACCATCAACCCCCTCAACCTCCGCCCCACCCCCCAGCCAGCTCAAGGCAAGTTAACGCTCTGCACTAACTGATCGGATTGTAAAAGTTCAGCATAGATTTATAAAGCGAGGAGAGACGGATGGTGTGAGCAGGGGGAGGCAGTGTGAGCTGGGGAGTTTACTCCCCAGTGAAGGCTGGCTGAATTAAAGAGGGGTCTCTGAGATTTGTGCAGCAACCCTTAAAGCAGGGAGAGTGCATCTTACCAGGAGGAAGAGGATTCCCAGGGTGGAGAAGATGAAGTTTCTCATTGAAATATCCGAGTGAGTTTCCAAAGCGCAGAGTTAAAGAGTTATCTGCTCACTGCTGCTGTCTCCACTTCTGTCTGATTCAACAGCTCTACTAATCTCTTTCACTGCCCCAAAACCAGGTGACGTCTCCAGGTGCTTTCCTCTCCCTCTCTCATTGGCTGGCAGCCGGATGTTTGTGTCCAATTTTGGGAGTTGAAATACCTGGGTGAGGGCAGGTAAGGCAGCTCCAGCTCAATCCCTATCCCTCCCACACCCAGTCCAAGGTGAAGGCAATCAGGCCGATTCCTGGAAGAACTGTGCAGCAACTGGAACTTTTGTCAGCCTCTGCAGTGTGTGTGTGTGAGTGAGTGTGCAGTAATATGAAGGCGGCTGTGCCCTCGGGGCGGGGTTTGCTATATCAATGTCGAGCTTTCTTCAACCCCAGCAGCCTGCCTGCTTGAATCCTCTCCCAGACATTCCGGCTGCATCCCTACATTCCCAACTTGGGCTGCTGGAAGTTTCCAGCAAGGATGGCTCCCGTGGATTGTGCTAATTCTCCCTGCATGTTAGGGAGAGATTATTGTCTGTACGTGACTCAATTGCACATGATGTAATATGGAAGCAGAATTTCCAGGGAGAATATCCTGGTGAAATGTCTCTAGTTCTGGTCACTTATCAGCACTTCTCCCCACTTTACTCCCCCAATGGCAGCCCTAAGCTCTGGAATGTCCTCTCTGCCCCTCGCTCTCTCTCCTCCTTGAATACACGCCTTAAAACTGTTAGGCGCTATATCAATGCAAGTTGCTGTTTGAAAGACAGAAGTTGTGCTTTTTACTGAACTAAAAATTATGCTTACTCAGTTGGCAGTTTGTTGTCCTGCAACCTTTCACTATTGTGCCTCACACCGCCAGCGGTTGAAGTCTGGAGTGCACTGCCTGAGAATGTGGTGGAGGAAGTTTTAGTTTAGTTTATTTATTAGTCTCAAGCAGGCTTACATTAACAATGCAATGTAGTTACTGTGAAAATCCCTTAGTTGCCACAGTCCAGCACCTGTTCGGGTACACTGAGGGAGAATTTAGCATGGCCAATGCATCTAACCAGCACGTCTTTCAGACTGTGGGAGGAAACCCACGCAGGCACGGCGAGAACGTGCCAACTCCACACAGACAGTGACCCAAGCCAGGAATCAAATCCGGGTCCCTGGCACTGAGGCAGCAGCGCTAACCACTGTGCCACCGTGTTCAAGAGGGGATAGACTGTGACCTGAAAAGGAAGAATGTGCAGGGTTACAAGGAGAAGGTGGGAGAACGGCACTAAGTGAATTGCTCATTTGGAGAGCTGGTACAGACTTGATGGACCCAATGGCCTCCTCCTGTGCTGTCACAATTCTGTATTCCTGGCTTGGGTCACTGTCTGCACGTTCTCCCCGTATCTGTGTGTGTTTTCTCCGGGTGCTCCGGTTTCCTCCCACATTCTGAAAGACGTGCTGGTTAGGTGCATTGACCCGAACAGGCGCTGTGGTGACTAGGGGAATTTCACAGTAACTTCATTGCAGTATTAATGTAAGCCTTGCTTGTGACTAATAAATAAACTTTAATTCTTGATTTTGCACCCATCCCCCTGTTTGGTGGCAGTGTCTGTATATATAAACACTTACTTTAGCACCTACCTGTCACACTTCACAATGTCAGATGGTTCACAGACAGCAAATGTCAACAATTTCCTCCTAATTGTTATTCCCTTGAAGGGTAGAAACTTGGGATTCATAAATTGACAGTCTGTAGAAAATGTTCTCAAATTGGATGTGTATATATATATAAATATATATACATTTCCCGTACATATAAACAAATAGTTTCAACCTCAACTACTCAAACCACTTCCCCACTGGGAATTCCTGGCTTTAAATCAAGGTGCCATGTTAAATGTAGTGGAACAATATGTTGAGTACAGCCTGGAGACCATGATGGCGTGGCAGTGGGAAAGGATAGAACAACCAACTCTATCAGATGCTTTGAAGAGGTTGAGGACAATGAAGAAGGTTACTACATCACAGCCACCACGGAAAATATGTTGTTGGCTGCTTTTGACCAGGGTGAGATTTTGAACAGGAAGTGGGGGTGCATGGTGGTGATGATGCAGTTAAAATTCCTGTGGTAAGTTAATGCCAGCCGAGAAATTGGATCATGTCTGAATTGGGGCATGATCTAGCTGCGCACAACTAGAGAACAGAGGCAGATCCATGGAAAATTGGTCATGCTCATTTGCATAATAGTGGCAAGTTGCCAGCACTGAGACAAAGCGTCATCCTGACTCGAAACATTGGCTCTGATCTCGGTCCACAGACGCTGTCAGACCTGCTGAGATTTTCCAGCATTTCCTGTTTTTGTTTCAGGTTTCAGAATCCCAGTATTTTGCCTTTGCCAGACTTAGTTCTGGCTGAGAAATGGGCACTGCGCTAACAAGTTTTGAGGTCTTCCTCTGTTTCCTATTCGGAGTGAATTCATAAAGATTTTTTTCAATGTCTTTGCAATTCCACCTGAAATAACACAGAAGAAATCGTCACGGAGGTATTTTGATGTCGCTACATGTAATGAGAGGAATCATTCCCTAAAGTATTTCACCACGTGAGAGAAGTAAATTTGTGATAGTGACTGCATTTATAATGGAGAGAGGAGCGACACTCATTGCTGATTAGAAAGTTAATTTACGGGGTATTTTTCTCAATTTTCTCAATGATATGTTAACATATCATTTCCCATTTGCTTTTGTCTTATTTTCTCCTTTGTGATTATCTTAACCCAAAGTTACAGCTCAGTTACTCACACACTCTTATCACAATACAAAGATACTCACCTAAAGTAAACACTGCCAAAAGCTGCTGCACAAATTTCATTCACTGTGCTGCAGGGGAAATATAATCGTGAAAATATGCACAGGGGCCTCTAACTTTACATTCGCAGTTTTTTAGTTCAATCCTAGATACTCTTTGGAACAGAATAACCATTGTCATTATAATTTTTTATTTGTTCGTGCGATGTGGGCATCGTTGGCTGGGCCAGTATTTATTGCCCAGTCCTGAGGGTATTTAAGAGTCAACCACATTGCTTTCGGTCTGGAGTTACATATAGGCCAGACCAGGTAAGGACGGCAGCTTTCCTTCCCTAGAGGACACTAGTGAACCAAATGGGTTTTTACAACAATCGATGATGGTCATCTTTAGATTATTAATTACAATTTTTAAAATTGAATTCAAATTTCACTATCTGTTGTGGTAGGATTCAAACCCGGGTCCCCAGAGCATTAACCTGGGTCTCTGGATTACTAGTCTAGTGACAATACCACTACGCCACTGCCTCCGCATAATTGTTAGCTTGTAGGGAATATTTGATATGTAGTTTGAACATTTCCTTTGGAAATGTGATATTTGTACACTGACAATACATTAGGGGGGGAGGGAAAAGATCATCCAGAATGCCTAATGAACCTGGCATTTAGGAAGAGGACCTGTCCTGACTACAACACCAATGTGTCAATACTGGGAAACTCTCTACAGCTTACCACATCCCCGTGTGAAATTCAATTCTGTAATTGGCTGAGTGGGGTAAGGAACGTCCAGAGCGAGTATCTTTTTGTTACAAGGTATTGCCCTTACCAATGACAATATTAACCTCCGTAGGATTTTGACTGATCATTTTCTTTTGCGAAAATATACATTTTGTTACTGATATGAAGTGGGTGGGGTTTAAGGAATATCTCCTCTGTGTGTTACATGTTATGAAATAGCACACATGGGCCGGGATTTTACCGCCCTGCCCGCCACGGGAATCGGAGCGGGCGAGGGGCGGACAATGGGAACGTCCGTTGACCTCAGGTGGGATTTTACCATTTTGGGACGAGCCCTATCACAAAGACCACATTTACTATTCTGCTACTACAAGTCATTTATAGTAAAAACTTTCCATCTGGATCATCCCCTTGGTTTATAGAGTCATAGAGCCATAGTCATAGAGGTTTACAGTATGGAAACAGGCCCTTCGGCCCAACTTGTCCATACCGCCCTTTTTTTTTTAAACCCCGAAGCTAGTCCCAATTGCCCGCATTTGGCCCATATTCCATTTTACCCATGTGACTGTCTAAAAGCTTTTTAAAAGTCAAAATTGTACCCGCCTCTACTACTATCTCTGGCAGCTTGTTCCAGATACACACCACCCTCTGTGTGAAAAAATTGCCCCTCTAGACACTTTTGTATCTCTCCTCTCTCACCTTAAACCTATGCCCTCTAGTTTTAGACTCCCCTACCTTTGGGAAAAGGTAGGGGAGTCTTATCCTCTCCCTGAACCACTGTACTAGCACATGACTTCAGGAAAATTTGCTACAGCCCCTTGATGCAGTCTACAACAGAGATTTGACATTGAAGTTATTGGTGCAGTTCAGGCTCTCTTTGCCAACACCTTTGTTTTGTGTTGTGGCAGCGAGGTAGTTTTTTTTTGCTGGCTTGTTTACCTACAACCTAAAACGTTGCACGTCTGTACAAGCAGCTTGTGTGGATTAGTGCGGCCAGGTTCGATAATTAACACACGGCATTGCAAAGTAGTGTTTGAGTCAAGAATTGGAAGCATTATACAAGCTGGCACTTTGGTGCACTGGAAAGTTGCTGCATTTTCAGACATACACCATTGAAATGAGATATGTAATTATCTTCTGCCTGCTTCAGGTAGGCTGTAAATATCGCATGACGGCATTTAGTGAGCAGGAGCTCTCTGGTGCTGTGGCCAATAGTCATCCCTCAACCAATATCACCTAAATAAATAGACTGTATAAGATACCTGTTGTGATCATGTATGTGAGCAATGATTACTAGTTAAAGTAATTTAAAAACTGAAACACTTTGGTATGTTTGAGGGAAGAGATCAGGTTCTCCATAAATGCAAGCCAGATTTCCTTTTTTAATGGACATGATGAAACATACAATCACTACAGTGCAGAAGGAGGCCATTTGGCCCATCGAGGCTGCACCGACTCTCTGACAGAGCATCTCACCCAAGCCCTATCTCTGTAACCCCACATTACCCCGATAATTCCCCTAACCAACACATTTTGAGACACCAAGGGGCAATTCACCATGGCCAATCCACCTAACCTGCACATCTTTGGAGTGTGGGAGGAAACCGGAGCACCCGGAGGAAACCCACGCAGACACAGGGAGAACATGCAAACTCCACACAGACAGTCATCCAAGGCTGGAATTGAACAGCGCTGTGAGGCAGCAGTGCTAACCATTGTGCCACCGTGCCACCCACTAAATGTACCACATCAGTGCATGTAGGCTAAAATAATCAGATTGAAACAAAAATTTAAAAAGTCCTAAAGCATTACAATGCATAAAAACAACATGGGTGAATACCCCGCATGTTCTCCAACTTATCTATTGCAATTCTGCTGGAAATATCAGGGAAAGCCTTCAACAAGTTGGATTTGTGCTGTTTTTTAAGATATTAGTGGCTGTTCTGAGGCAAACAAACAAGAAAGTCCATGTAGAAATCTGTCCCCAATGCAACTGGAATGAGTCCAAAACAGCTTACTGTACCATTTTTAGAAAATCATTTCTCATTGAACATAATAAGCAATAGAATTTCAAGATGAAATAAAAAGCTTATCACTCATTAGACTCTAAGATTGCGCTTTTAATAGACCTTTCTGGTGCAGTTATTGTACAGAATGATCCAAATCTCAATAAAGTTACAGAGTTTGGATCTCTTGTCTGAGATAATACAGACCAATTACCTCTTGGTGCATTGCCAACTATTTTATTAATCTTGTCTCATTTACCCTTCCAATTTCCCACCTTTAGCCTATTCCCATTAGACGGTTGACCACTAAGCCTCCCTTTCTTGCCCTCTGCCAGCTGATATTGTAATGGTGCCCTCCTCAGGTACTGCACAGCAACCTTTCAAATCTGCATTCATCACCTCCCCCCCCTCAAAAAAATCTACCCTTCATGTCTTTGTCCTTCCCAACTATTGTACATCCTTTAACCTCCCTTTCTTCTCCAAAATCCTTGATTGGATAGTTGCTTCCCAAGTCTGAGCCTACCTTTCCCACAACTCAATGTTTGAACCTCTCAAATCAGGTTTGCTTCTCCCTCAGTGTACCTGAACAGGAGTGTGGCGACTCGGGGATTTTCACAGTAACTTCATTGCAGTGTTAATGTGAACCTACTTGTGACACTAATAAATAAAGTAATAAAGCATCAGCCTCAGCCACGTGTGTTGAGGTCAGGTGATGGTGCCATGACTGGACTCAGCCAATTACTGTGCAGCAGTGCACATGTTCAGTGATATCTCCGTGTCCCTCTGAAGTGAGCCACACTCTGAAGATGATTATCCAGAGATACCCTGCAAGAAAGGCAATATTTTAAGACACCATTTAGCTTTTTTCACAGCAGTGAATTTTCTGAATACAAGGAGTCTGAAAGACGTGCTGGTTAGGTGCATTGGCCAATGCTAAATTCTCCCTCAGTGTACCCGGACAGGCGCTGGAGTGTGGCGACTAGGGGATTTTCACCGTAACTTCATTGCAGTGTTAATGTAAGTCTACTTGTGACACTAATAAATAAACTTAAACTTAAATTTGTCAGCTTGCCACAGCATTGATACATCCCTAACCAAAGTCTTAACTGGCATCCTGTGTGAATTTGACCTTGATGCAAATCTTTCTACATTCTTTGCAACCTTAGACATCCTTCTTCGATGTCTCTCCTCTGTTATCCTGTGAGTTAGACTGCCCTCCCCTCATTTGGACCTGACTCAATACGTTAACACTGCTTCTGTCTTCACAGATGCTGCCAGACCAGCTGAGTTTTTCCAGCAGTCTGTCCTCATGCTATATAAATGCAAGTTGTTGTTATTGCAAGCCCCTCTTGTTACTTCTTTCTTATAAACACACTGAGAGCGTGACAGCTCTCACAACCTGTTAGAAGTGTTCTTATCTGGTTGTTAGTCTCTTTTCTGCAAACATTTACCCATTGAGAGATTAAATAAATGAAACTTGTCTATTCCACCACTTGTCAATGCACATATGTTTAACATTTCAAAAGGTTTATTCCAGTTGCCAAGTTTAATTAGTTTCTGAGCAAAGGTACTGAAGCAAGCAAAAAAAAGCCTGTTTGGAGCAGATGTTTACACTGTTGAAGTCTGCTGGCTGCGTGCAAACATTAATTACATGTACCGGTCCCCAATTCCACAGAAGAATGAAGTGCTCCTAAAGACATTGCTGAATAAAGCGAGTTATTAAATCAATTATACTCTAGCCAAGTGGCATTACACAAAAAACAAAGACATCTTCCTATTTGCCTCAGTCATGTGACGGTGGTTTTTAATGAAGAAGCTGCTTCTCAGTGATATCTGAGAACTCAGCACATTCCCAATGGCAACCTCCCCACCTCCCCCCTTGTGAGATGATGGTTTGTCCTGTGGCGACCAGCTTGGTGTTAAACATTGCCTGGTGTAGTTCAGAAGACCCATTCTAGCACGGCACTCTTCCCCACACTTGCTGCAGATGAAAGCAGTGGACTGAGAAGGTGCAGAATTCATTGGCCTCACTTTTCTCTGGCTCCTCTTCTCAGCCAGTTGAGCATTCCATTTCTACTCACCTCATCTGATGTCTCTGCAGTTCCGGAAGTCATGGCCATTGACAGCTGTCTCCCAGTTATTGTGTTGATGTCCACCATCTTCATATCTCGTTTGCCGGTGGTCCTTGTGGTGGTATGGACACCCAGGAGGTCGTGACCCAGTAACCAATCCACTGTACAGAAGGTCTTTGGATACAGAGTCATCATCTATCCACTGAACATGGCTGAGCCAGTGTAGACGTCGTTGGCTTAGTAATAAGAGTATGCTGATGGAATTAGCACACTCCAAGACCTCTGATTTGGTGCTCCTGTCTTGCTAAGTTATGTTGAGGATTTATCTGAGACACTGAAGGTAGGAACTTTCCCTCATACTGGCACAAATTGTTCCCATCTCACTACTGTAGAGGAGTGCACTGAAGATGGAGTTTAATGTCAGGTTGCTGCAGTCCCACACTCTCTTGGACTTAACAGCTGCAGCTTTAGTAATGTGCATGTTGATTCCAGCATCAAGGTGACAGATTGTTGATGATTGTGGAGCCTAGATATGTGAAGCTCTCAACAACCTCCAGCATCATATTTTCACACATTGAGCATACACTTACATGGGAAAGAAAATTGATACTTCTAAAAGGGATCAATCAAAATTCTCCTGAGGCTAAATGGATGATTTTACCTTTAGTGGGAACAAAATGGGTGGCGAACAATAGGATCATGGAGCGGGTTGCAGGCAGGGGGTGGGGGCAGATTGGTTTGCGAAGGTTTGTGACGTGTTCACGATGAATTTTGATCCTGCCCCATTTTCACTTGCCTGGCTTCAGACACATCTGTCCCAAACTGGTTTATTTTGCTGCTTGCTTCAGCTGCTTTGGCTCAGACACTTTGTGGACGGCACGGTGGCACAGTGGTTAGCACTACTGCCTCACAGTGCCAGGGACCTGGGGTCGATTCTGGTTCGGGTCACTGTCTGTGTGGACTTTGCACATTCTCCCCATGTCTGCGTGGGTTTCCTCCGGGTGCTCCAGTTTCCTCCCACAGTCCAAAGATGTGTGGGTTAGGTTGATTGGCCAAGCTAAATTCTCCTTCAGGATGCATGGGTTAGAGGGATTAACAGGGTAAATATGTGTGGTCACAGGAATAGGGCCTGGGTGGGACTGCTATTAGTGCAGACTCAATGGGCTGGGTGGCCTCCTTCTGCGCTGTAGGGATTCTCGGATAGCTAGAATATCCCTTTTGAAATGTTAAAGCATGCGTATCGACAAGATCGTGGAATAGAACATTCTAATTTCTCTAATTGTTGGTTTCAGAGGGAACATGTTTAAAATAAGAGACAAACATCCAGAAATTAACACTTCTGACAAGGTATGAAATCTGTCACACTCTCAGTCCCAGAGGAACTGGGGCCTAATTTAAATGTCAAAAATCTGCATCCCCATGATACACATACCAACTTAACTGTGGGCTTTGCTAATACCTGCAGCCTCCAACCCAGTCGGAAATGTTGGTGACAACAAAGTTCTCTGCCACAAATGATCTAAAAACAATGTTAAGTTTCCCTGTGGGCAAGGTGTTCCCAGTTTTAACACAACCAATTTTGATTCCCACCCTCCAGTTTCAGCTGGGAGTCAGTGTCACGGCATGTAACTGAGACCTAGAAGCTAAAATCACCCCTTCACCATTAATTAAATAGGAAATTACTTTGATCTTTCTTTGAAGAATGAGGTCCCTTAAAATGTCACTGCACTGCAGGCACTTTTATATTAGCAATTACATGTCATTCAGTTTGAAGGGAGCGACATACATGCATCACTTACCCATATTCACATATGTACTGTTTAAATGGATAACATGATTTGGAGTAGATACAATGGATAGGATCTTGAGCCCAGACTCTTTGTGCAAGGTATCACCGGCTAGGGTGCAAATCCCGGACAGAACCGGACATAGTTTGCGTCACTGTCTGTGTGGAGTCTACACGTTCTCCCCGTGTCTGTGTGGGTTTCCTCCGGGTGCTCTGGTTTCCTCTCACAGTTTGAATGACGTGCTGATTTGGTGCGTTAGCTATGCTAAATTCTCCCTCAGTGTAACCCGAGCAGGTGCCAGAGTGTGGCAACTAGAGGATTTTCACAGTAGCTTCATTGCAGTGTTAATGTAAGCCTACTTGTGACACTAATAAATAAACTTAAAACTTAAACATCACGAAACTCACTGGAGGGATCACGATTTCTAATTTCCCGCCCCTCGTCTGTGATGTAATCAGGTTTAAACCCATAACAGGCGAGAACCTGATTTTAATAAATTTCAATCTAATTATCCACTCCTCTCGTCACACGATCCCCTCCCCCTCACTAAATACTCAAACAACAGGTTTGGCCAGACGTAAACCTGTCAAGGGGATTCCCCCAGGGATACGGAGATAAATACAGCCCCCAGGGGAAAGGGACATGCCCTGCTCTCTGGCACAGGTTGGCACTGCCAGCTTGGTAATGCCCATCTGTGCCAGGAGCGGGTCCCATTGGGATCCTCATAGTGGGTGTTCATTTATTTGTGGTGGAGTGGGGGAGAGCGAGCATTGAGTGCGGGGGAAACGGTGATGGCGATGCCAGCAATGATCATGGGGGGCGGGGGGGGAGGCGGGGGGGTAATTGTGGAGGGAGGGGTACAGGGTGGATGCTGGCGATAATCGTAAGGGGTGGGGGAGAGCCCAAGATATTTCCATGGTGGCAGGCGTGAAGGCTATGTTTTGTTATGACTAGGGCACCCTGATCTCTGTGCAGCCGGTCCTGCTGGCTCCAAGGGTCCTTGCCCTGCCAGAGTAAACCATGCCCACTAATTTTTTCTTATTTTAAATGGCTCAGAATTGAACTGGAAAGTTTCAGACATGTTTTGTGTCTGAGCCAGACACTTGGAAAAATGTTGGTAAGTTTCCTCTTGAGAAATGCATAGCAAAGGGGAACACTAAAATTACAACTCTGAAATTCCAGAGTGAAATCAGAAAGGACAGTAAAAAAACCCCAAGACTGAGATAAACAGATCTTTATTCGGTGAGGATATCTCGGACTAGGATCCAAGCTGGTATCGATGTTAAGGCTGAGTCGTGATCTAATTAAATTGCAGAACAGGCTCAAGAAGTTGCTCTTGTTCCATTGAAAACCTCAGAATGTTTTATTTTTACCAATGTGAACGGCAGTTCCCTTTGGTCCTCAAAACATGGACAAGAATTCTTTAAACCTAACTGTACAGTTTGACACTTTAGACTTAGAATCCCTACAGTACAGAAGAAGGCCATTTGGCCCATTAAGCCTGGATCGACAACAATCCCATCCAGGCTCTATCCCCGTAACCCCACGCATTTACGTTGGCCAATGCACCTAACCTGCACATCTTTGGAGTGTGGGAGGAAACCAGAGCACCCAAAAGAAACCCACGCAAACACGGGGAGAACATGCAAACACCACACAGACAATCATCCAAGTCCAGAACTGAATCTGGGTGTTGTGAGGCAGCAGTGCTAACCACCCTGCCGCCATTTTTGCCAACACTTATTCCTGTTGTTGGAGCTCTTTCTGTTGAGTGTACAAATTAATCAGTTTTACAGATTCTGTCTTGCTTACAACATCAAACAACGGGCACTGGAGTTTTGCCATACATGTGGTTTATGACTATTTATTCAACAGTATAGGAAATTACTGTGGCCATACGACAAAGCTGATTTGATGTCAAAGATACTTGGTGTTCTTTTCTTAGCTCGGTTTTCATGCATAGCTAAAGATATTTCTTTTGGGTGTAACTGTGCCGAACATTTTCAGCAAGAGGATAGCTGCAGGGAATTTCCTTGTGGTCAGTTTGTCTGTATGTGGTTATCTGAAGCAGGAGAAACAGGATTTCTGAACATGTTTGCTGGTTACTGTAACAAGACTGTAATGGAGTATATTTGAGTTGACATTACGGCCTTGGCAAAATTCAACAAGAGTGAACATAATGGGTACAAGAACATAATGATTACAATACTGGACAAGTAATCCGGAAACCCGAACTACATGTAGCCAGTGAAGAAAAGATGGGCTGACTGGCCACCTGTACCTTAGCAATTCTCAGTTTCAGTGATAGGAGTTCAAATCCCACTCTGGAAGTTGAAGAATTTGAACTGAATTCACTTGAATTAATTAAATTAAATAAATGTGAAATAAAACGTTCCTATTAATAATGGTGACCGTGAAACCGCTAGATTGTGGAAAAAGCCCTCTGATTTGATAAAATCAATTAGCCAAGAAAATCTGAGGTGGAATTTTACATCTTCCCCGTTCCTGGGTTTAAAGGAAAGGAATCTCCTAAAATGCAGAGTATGGCCTGCTTATCACCTACCCGCCTCTCCCCAACCTGTCTCCCAGTTTGCGGGGGAGCGATGCAGGCTGCAGTTGATCGATCCACCCATGGGCCAGTTAACTGCCTCATCCTGCCCCCACCACTATTTTACCAGTGGGAGGGGAAGGCCCACACCAGGTGGGTGGCTGGAAGTTTTAACTGTACAGTCCAGTGTCAGGCAAGGGGCATGGTATCTCATTTGGGGGGGTCCCCTGTGATCACTGGAGACAGTCCCCACAAGGGCATACCCTTCTTTAACCTTCCTCCCCCCCCCCCACACAGCCAGCCTCTGAAGCCAGACACTCCAACCCGCTCACTCCCCTTGTGCCTGAGAGCCGTGTCCTGCCAATACCTTGGACATACCTTCATTCTGGCCTCTCTAACCACCTCTTTATCAGGAACTGGTTGTAATCCCAGCAGTGGCCACCTCTCAAACCTGGAGCTGCTGGGTATAGGGAGCTGCTGGCTATCCCATTGGTTGGCAGCATGCTAAGTCGGGTCTTCCTCCCTAGATGGGGGTGGAAGCCTTGCCCTTAGTCAATTCATGCCCCGCTGCATGTTAAATGGCTGCGGTGCAGCCAATATACTTACCAACTCTACCTGTGGTAGGACAGGAAAGCCCACCATTCGAAACATCATGCCTCCGGTGTCCTTACCCAGTCTGACCAATATGTAACTCCAGATTCAAAGCAATGAATACACCGACCAGCATGTTGGGCGTCACGACCACACTGCGGATAGATTCAGATCTGATCCAGCAGCTCAAACTGGGTATCCTCGAGGAGCTGCGGGCAGCAGTGTTGCATTGCACCTTAATCTGTCATAAAAGGGCATTCCTCCCTTTCTAACATCACCATCAAGCCAGGGAATTAACCCTGATTCAATAAAGAGTGCAGAAGAGCACACTAGATCCAGAACCACGCATACATAAAATAAGGTGCTGAGAGGCAGCACGGTGGCACTGCTGCCTCACAACACCAGGGACATGGGTTCGCTTCCCAGCTTGGGTCACTGTCTGTGCGGAGTCTGCACGCTCTCCCCGTGTTTGCATGGGTTTCCTCCAGGTGCTCTGGTTTCCTCCCATAGTCTGAAAGATGTGCTGGTTAGGTTCATTGGCCATACTAACTTCTCCCTCAGTGTAGCCGAACAGGCACCGGAGTGTGGTGATGAGGGGATTTTCACAGTAACTTCATTGCAGTGTTAATGTAAGCCTACTTGTGACACTAATAAATAGAAAGTCAGTGAAGCTACAGCACAAGAATAAAGGCAAAATACTACGGATGCTGGAATCTTAAACAAAAATAGAAAATGCTGGAAAACTTCAGCAGGTCTGACACCATCTGTGGAGAGAGAATGGAGGCAACGTTTGGAGTCTGGATGACCCTTCATCAGCGCAAAAAGACTGGCTTGTTAAACAGTGGAGGCAGCATATTTCAGACAGCTAAGCGACTGTGCAGGTAATGGATCAGATCAAAGTTCTGAAATCTTGCCACATCAAGCTGTGAATAGTGGTGGACCATAACACTGCCAACAGGAAGAGGAAGCTGCATGAATTTTACTGATGGTGGGGTAATATATGAGTGCAAAAGACAAGGCTGGATCATTTGCAGTCTTCCACGGCTACAAGTGCTAAGTGGGTGATCATTCTTGGCTTCCTTTGGAGGTCTCCACCATCACAATGCCAATTTTCAGCCAATTTGATTCCCTCTGTGTGATATCAAAAAAGAAATTGAGGGCACTGGTTACAGCAGAAATGTGACTATAGCACTGAAAGCTTGTTCTCCAGAGGTGCAAAAGGAATGTGCATTCATAACATGACCAAACAGAATGAATACCAACCTACAAAATTCTTCCATCACACCAATGGCTGGTAAGAGTGGGAGAGACACCTGCTCAGCTTTGACATGGAGTGACGCCCTTCAAGCTATAAGCCCCTGGTGACAGAGCGGCATGGTGGCACAGTGCTAGCACTGCCGCCTCATAGCGCCAGGGATCCGGGTTCAATTCTGGCCTCGGGTCACTGTCTATGTGGAGTTTGCACATTCTCCCCATATCTGCGTGGGAGATTTCCTCTGGGTGCTCCGGTTTCCTCGCACCGTCCAAAGATGTGCGGGATAAGTTGATTGGCCATGCTAAATTGCCCCTTAGTGTCAGGGGGATTAGCAGGGTAAATATGTGAGGTTATGGGAATAGGGCCTGGGTGGGATTGTGGTTGGTGCAGATTCGATGGGCCAAATGGCCTCCTTCTGCACTGTAGGGATTCTATGAATCTATGACAGACTAGTGACCTGTTCCAGGAATTACTAGCAATGGAAACAGATGAAAGTTTGCCTTAATGCACCATTAGGAAGGGAAACAAACAATAATAATTATCACACCATCATCCCACTCTTAATCATCAGCAAAATCCCAGAGGAAGTCATCCTGAGCGTTATCAAACACCACATAATCTCCAGTAAGCTGCTCAGAGATTACCTCACGACCCTTGACCTCAATACAGCCTGGGTCCAAACATGGACAAACAGCTGAATTCCTGAGGTGTGGGGAGAGTGATTGTCCTTGGAATCATGACAACATTTGGCCCAGTGTATATCAGGGAGTTCAAGTAAAATTGAATGCAGTGGGAATCAGGCGATAGACTCTCTACTCACTGGAGTTATACCTCGCATAAAAGAAGATGTTTGTGATTGTTGGAAGTCAATCATCTGAGTTCTGGGACATCACCGCAGGAGCTTCTCAGAGTAGTCTCTTAAGCCTCAGCACATTTAGCTGTTTCATCAATAACCTTTCCATCGTCATAAGGTCTGAGGTGGGGATGTTTGTTGATGTTTGCACAACATTTAGTTCCATTCTCAACACCTCTAACAACTCTCCAACCTCTAATAACAAAGCACTCCATGTCCACTTGGAGTCAGACCTGGATAGAATTCAGGTTTGGACAATAAGTGACAAGTAACATTCACATCTTACAGGTGCTGGACAATGCCCATTTCCAACAAGAGAGAGTCTAACCACCTCTCCTTGACATTCAGCAGAACTGCCATTGCTAAACTGCCACCATCAACATGCTGGAGGTTACTATTGACCAGAAATTCAACTGGACTCACCACATTAATATTGTGGCTACAAGAGCAGCTCAGAGCCTGGGTATTCTGCATTCGTTAACTCATGTCCTTACTGCCCAAAGCTTTTCCACTATCTACAAGGCAAATGTCAGAAGTGACAGAATACAGAATACAGTGCATGGATAGGTGCAGCTCCAAACATACTCAAAATACTCAATTTTATCCAGCACAAGGCAGCCTTCTCGATTTGTATTATATCCATCACATCAAACATTCATTCTCCTTTATCACCAATGAACCAGGTCTGCAGTGTGTATGATCTGCAAAGTGCACTACAACAAATTGTCAAGGCTACTTGCACCTTCCAAACCCAAACTCCATTGCTCAGAAGGACAAAGGCAGAAAACGTAGGGGGAAACCACCACTGTGATATCCCCTCCAAGCTGCATCCCCATCCTGCCTTGGAACAACATAGCTGTTCCTTCATTGTCACCTGGTCAAAATCCTGGAGGGCCTGACAGCAAAGTAGGAGTACCATCAGCAAATGGACTGCAGTGGTTCAGGAAGGAGCTCGCCAACACCTTTTCAAGGGCAATTAGAGATGGGAAATAAATGTTGACTTTACCAGCAACACCCACATCCTGTGAATGAATAATACCTCAACATTAGACATGGGAGTGAATTTTCTGTGCAGGATGAAACTTGTTAAAGAGCATTGCTCCTGACCGAGAATTATCAGTACCATCACAATGTAACAACATCCTGTTCAAAACACAAAAGATAATTCCCCTAATGACACAGTTTGTAAAGGTACTGGGTTCAGTTCCTGACCTGTACTAAGTTGGTTGATTCCTCTGTTCCCCTGTGCTGTGGGGAGGGGAAATCAGTCAAGGAGTCTTTCTTTGATGGCACAGTGGTTAGCACTGCTGCCTCACAGCGCAGGGACCCGGGTTCAATGCCAGCCTTGGGTGACTGTGTGGAGTCTGCACGTTCTCCCCATGTCTGCGTGAGTTTCCTCCGGGTGCTCCGGTTTCCTCCCACAGTCGAAGGTCTGCATGAGTTTCCTCCGGGTGCTCCGGTTTCCTCCCACAGTCGAAGGATTAGGTGGTTGGGCCATGTTCAATAGCTGCCTAGTGTCAGGGAGATTAGCAGGGTAAACACATGGGGTTACGAGGATAGGGCCTGGGTGGGATTGTTGTCAGTGCAGACCCGATGGGCTGAATGGCCTCTTTCTGCACTGTAGGGATTCTATGATTTACTCCTAATCATTATGCAGTGGCCACTGCTGAATCTTAGCAGGGCATTACCCCAGCAAAGAGTTAACCATATCAGAGATGCAGCAACGAAAATCGCTGATCAAAAACTAATCACAGATTGCTGTTTGGTTAATATTTCTTTGCGGTAAGCAAAATGTGATGTTGAGTGTTCCCCTGAAGGGAACCTTTAACTTCTCTTCCTCTTGATGATGGGCTTGCCCCTGTTGTGAATTTTCATCAAGTTCTGTTTTTTTTATCATAATTTTTGCTGATATATAAAATTTATATTGTGTAATATTAGCAGCAAATGAGTGAATGTATTCAGATTTTTTTTTTAACTCATTGAACTAACCAGGGAAGGGTAAGATTAGGCAATGGAATGAATTTTCCTTAAGAGATTTCGAAACATGTTGGCAAGAAAAATACAAAACCCACATCCCACATTATTGTGGCTGGATGTACCATCTTCTTGGAAATGAATTTTGAGATGTTTCATGATTCAACCGTTTACAGGACATTAGCAATGAGATTTGTAGTTCATTGGATGTTAAGTGCTTTGGGGTGGTCTGAGGTTGGGAAAAGCACTATATAATGAAAGTCTTTCTTTCTGGCAGGCTCTGGAAGCTGAGATTCAGGACTATATAATTGGGGGAGATAGGAATTATGATTAGCATTTACATGCTTTTATTTTATGCTGGTGAGTCATAACGAACCCTTCGAGATAACTGGGATGAAAACATTTCCAGTCATTGTCTTCTCTTCTGAACTGGCTTTGAAGAGTTACGGAGCCCTTAACATATGGCAGAATTTTTTGCAGTCAAGATACAGTGATCACATCCGTTTTGTACACCCACATAATTTTGGTCATGTTAGCAATTAGAAGTAATTTGGCCCAGCATTCTTTAAACCCAACTGTTCTGTTGTGTCATTTCAACTCTTTATGCACTATCAGGCTTAGTCAATCTTCTCTCGCCACTGACCCTGAGGATTCAGTGTTTACAGTAAAATATTCACACAAAAAATAACAGGAATCAATATCAAAGTTGATTACAATTGATTATAACTATTTGACTTCTGATGCACACACCACTGTTGAGACATTTCTTAAGATTGTTTGTTTGCTGAATCATTTGTTTGCCAGTGGTGAGTATTAGGGGGATTGAATACAGCTCTTCTGTCATTCATAATAGATGAAGGCTTCAGAACAGATAACACAATTCCATTCTGCCCTTCCCAATGAACAATAGGATCCCATGCAAAGCAGAGCTGCATTATTTTGGGAGCAAATTTTACAGGTTGTGGTGTCAACTACGTGGTTGTGGGGGAGGGGAGGGGGGGGGGGGGGCGCTCATAGTGCCAGGGACCTGAGTTCAATTCCCAGCTTGGGGTCACTGTCTGTGTGGAGTTTGCACATTCTCCCCATGTCTGCGTGGGTTTCCTCCAGGTGCTCCGGTTTCCTCCCGCAGTCTGAAAGACGTGCTGGTTAGGTGGATTGACCATGCTAAATTCTCTCTCAGTGTACCCGAACAGGCGCCAGAGAGTGGCAACTAGGAGATTTTCACAGTAACTTCATTGCAGTGTTGATGTAAGCCTACTGGTGACAATAATAAATAAACTTTAAACTCAATTTTGCACAAACTGGTAGTATCTCCAGAACACAAAACAAGGATGAGTAAACTTTGGTCTTAAACACAGTGATGACGTTATAGTTACTTTCAGTGCAGTTGTCAGAGGCCACTACACAAATCAAATTGTTCAATCCTCTTGTTTTACTACATCTATTTTAACTTTTATTGTAAGAATGTGAGTCTTTCTATTTTCTACCTCAATCCCACTCGTTATTTTCAAGTCACAGATCTGCTGCTGCTAAGTGTGAGGGATGTTTATTTGAGCCAGTTATTAACAGGCAAGTAACAATGGCGTGAGATATGTTTTGCTTTTCATTTTGTACTAGGCTTCTCTCAGCGTCCCACCACCCCTCAGCCAACATCGCAAAAAGAGATGATCGACTCACTACTCTTTGGTGGAGCTTACTGTCCACTATAGACAGTTTTATTTATAGTTTATTAATTCCCACAATGCATGGCAGGTCCAAAGACCTCAATTATACAAATACAACAGCTTGGATGTCCGTTTTCACCATAGCAACAGTGACTACACTTCAAAAGTGCTTCATTGGCATTGTAAAGTGTTTGGATACATCTCATGGTCATGAAAGGTGCTATATAAATGCAAATTTTCTTTTCCGAATTCCTGTGAGTCTAACAGGAAGTGTTTGACTGGCGTCAGTGGAAGTCGAACTAGAATGTGTGCACAAAGCCTCCTTGGCAGCTTTGTTGCATTTGATCTTCCATTATTTCCACTCGCTGAGCACATTTCCTCCTTCAAATTTGACAGCAGACCATCTAAAGTTAAAAGTCCTAATCCACCTCATTCCAAATCAGAATATTCAAACCTCCAGAATAACTGTGCAAATAAACTAGCTAAATAATGATCTCTCCCTGGTGTAGATAGAAACTGCCCTTGCAGGTTTCTGATTCTGGGGAGTTAATATCGGCACATTTTATCATGGTGTGAATTGTAAATCTTCATCAGGGTAGCAGATGTGAGACTCTTACTGCTATGACAGTAGTGTAAACATGGCAGTTCTCAGTGTTTAAGTCTGTAATATATACCAAGTACATAGAAACATAGAAGATAGGAGCATGAGGAGGCCATTCGGCCCTTCGAGCCTGCTCCGCCATTCATTACGATCATGGCCGATTGTCCCCTCAATAACCTAATCCTGCTTTCTCCCCATAACCTATGCTCCCATTTGCCCCAAGTGTTATATCCAGCCGTCTCTTGAATACATTCAATGTTTTGGCATCAACTACTTCCTGTGGTAATGAAATCCACAGGCTCACCACTCTTTGGGTGAAGAAATGTCTCCTCATCTTCGTCCTAAATGGTCTACCCCGAATCCTCAGATTGTGATTGACCAAACGTTTTGTTTTAAGGAAGGTGATTATGGACAGCACTATGCAGCAACCTACAAACTGGTTTGGAATGAAGATTGCCAGTTTACGTAACTGCTAATACTGGATGGGAAAAGGCTGTAATCATTGGAATGCAGTCGGCAAAATGCAGGCAGGAACTGGAAGCATGAGAGCAAATGCTGATTGCAAGATGCTAGCAAAAAGATTAGGGTGTCTGAGCTAGTGATACCAGATCTAGCCACTGAGATAAAGTGGACCATTAGACACAAATTCTGGATGTGAGAACAAATGAAAAATAAAGTTGTTTCAGCAGTCTAAGCTGCATAGAGGGCAGCTGAAATGATCCCCAGGATCAGGGGCAGCACGGTGGCACAGTGCTTAGCACTGCTGCCTCATAGTGCCAAGGACCCGGGTTCGATTCCTGGCTTGGCCCACTGCGCGGGTGGAGTTTGCACATTGTCCCCATGTCTGCGTGGGTTTCCTCCCACAGTCTAAAGATGTGCGGGTTAGGTTGATTGGCCGTGCTAAATTAACCCTAGTGTCAGGGGGATTAGCAGGGTAAATATGTGGGGTTACGGGAATATGGCCTGGGTGGGATTGTGCTCGGTGTGGACTTGGTGGGCCAAATGGCCTCCTTCTGCACTGTAGGGATTCTATGATTCTGTGATCAGGAAGACATGCTCGACATTAAAATTTTAGCAGTTGAGCAGAATAAGAGAGTAACATCTTGCTTTTGCTGGCGGTTTTCAGGCCTGTGTCTGAAATAAGTATTTCTCCATTAATATACTGACAAGGCCTGATATTTAAATATTCACATGGCTCCTGCCAGCCTGAGTTCATTGCTTTTGTTCATTCAGGGGATATGCACCAGCATTTATTGCCCATCCCTACCTGCCCTCAGACTGAGTGGTTTGCTAATCATTTCAGAGGGCATTGAAGAGTCAACCACATTGCTGTGGGTCTGGAGACACATGTAGGCCAGACCAGGTAAGGATGGCAGATTTCCTTCCCAAAAGGACATTAGTGAACCAGATGGGTTTTTGCAACAATGGTTATTGGTAGATTTTTAATTCCAGATTTTTACTGAATTCAAATTTCAATTCCCGGTTTGAACCCGGGTCCTCAGAGAATTACCCTGGGTCTCTGGATTACTAGCCAAGTGACAACACCACGATGCCACCACCTCCCCATATGTTAAAATAATGGAAAGTGCGAATGCTGCTGGGAGTCAGGGTTAAAATTGAGGTTATTTCATGTGGTTGATTGCTTTTCATTGGTAGGAGGAACTGAAACACTAAAAATATCTAACAAGATGATCCTTACAGTGTAGGATAATAGGCAATGCACGTCATTACAAATCGATATCACACTGAGAGATTAAGTCAATACCATAAAGCATGGGGATAAAGTTCAACTCCTCAATGTGTCAGCTTAGCTCAGTGTTAGCAGACATGCCTAGTCATAGAGTCATAGAGGTTTACAGCATGGAAACAGGCCCTTTGGCCCAACTTGTCCATGCTGCCTTTTTTACCACTAAACTTATCCCAATTGACCGTGTTTGGTCCATATCCCTCTATACCCATCTTACCCATGTAACTGTCTAAATGCTTTTTAAAAGACAAAACTGTACCCGCCTCTACTACTACCTCTGGCAGCTCACTCATGACACTCACCACCCTCTGTGTGAAAAAATTGTATCTCTCCCTTGTCACCTTAAACCTATGCCCTCTAGTTTTAGACTCCCCTACCTTTGGGAAAAGAAGTTGACTATCTAGCTGATCTATGCCCCTCGTTATTTTATAGACCTCTGTAAGATCACCCCTAAGCTTCCTACACTCCAGGGAAAAAAGTCCCAGTCTCTCCAGCTTCTTCTTATAACTCAAACCATCAAGTCCCGGAAGCATCCTAGTAAATTTTTTCTGCACTCTTTCTAGTTTAATAATATCCTTTCTATAATAGGGTGACCAGAACTATACAAAATATTCCAAGTGTGGCCTTACTTGGTCTTGTACAACTTCAACAAGACGTCCCAACTCCTGTATTCAATGTCCTGAGCAATAAAACCAAGCATGCCGAATGCCGCCTTCACCACTCTGTAAACCTGTGACTCCACTTTCAAGGAGCTATGAACCTGTACCGCTAGAGCTCTTAATCTGTACCCCTAGATCTCTTAGAAGATCACAGCTTCTAGCCCCGCTCCAGAAGTTAAGCTTATAAATCTAGACTAATATTTCTGAATATGGCCTCAAAATCGCAATGGCGCCCAATATTTGTTACTGGATCCTGATATGATGGGATTAATGAAGCTTATGTCTGACCTACATGAGAGCCAAGGCTACCCAGCGGGGGCCTGAGTTGAAATTATGCTACAGTGTCAATTGGGAAAATGACCACCTCCATTTTGACTCTTTGACCACTCCGTTTCTATTGGGCGCAGGGAGTTAAAACCAACACCTCCTTCCAACCCTTTGCCAAAGAGGAATAGTGTAACTTTTACATTTCCATTAATCAGCCGCACTGAAAGAGAATGGGGGCTAAGATTGGTGACAGAGCTAAAACCTGCAATAGTTATATTCTGACTTCTCTTCCTCCCCAGTTGGAGCACAATTACAGAATGTACCCTTCAGCGCTCATCGAAGAATTATTCTTGAGTAAACTGTACTGGGGTTACTCAGTGTAGTTGTGTAAATATACTTTTACTCATACACTCAGTTTCAAAGAAATGTCATGGGACACATAATAAACATGTAACAAAATTCCAAAGTGAAACAAACATTAAAAATATTAGACACAATCATCAGGGAAATAACAGGGTGAATTTGAGTTGATAGCAGAGCTTTAGGCCCTAATTCTCTCATAGTGTGTTTGGCAGGGGGAAGGACAGGAGGGTGGAGTGTGAGAGACTACAGCTGCCATGCTACAAGTCTGGACCAGGCTAAACGCCTACATCTGCTGTTTGTAGATCAAAGTATCTGCCAGTGAGATCTTTGGAATATCTGAACTAGCCTCCAGGGAGCTGTTGCAACAGGTTTTCTACAGAAAAGAACAATTGGCAGTAGTTTGAGTAAGATTAGAGCACTGTTCCTCAGGTGAATTTAAACACCACAAAGCAAGCTGGTGTTTTTTTTTAAAAAAAGAGTTTCTAATCGGGAAAAGGTGAAGTTGCACGCCTTCCAAACATCGTGTAAATCCCAATCCTTCAGCTGAATAATATCATCTTTCTTTCCTATGACAAAGAAACTTAAGTAACCGATTTTAAATCCTGGCTGGGAGTCACGTGGGCGGCAGCCAAAGCAGACACCATTGGTCCCTCCTGTCAGCAACAAAAACAAAATGCATTTGTATAGCACCTTTAACATAGTAACTCATCCCAAGCTGCTTATGGTTATCAAACAAAATTTGACAACAAGCCTAAGCTTGTTATCTCGTGTTGAATGAATTCTTGGAGACGACATGATTTGAGCTCTGGCCATTCAGGTCTGGGTGAACCTGTAGTAACACGCGCCGACGTCACATCACGTCAGCGAGGTGGGAAAATTTAGTGAGGGGGAACTATATGGCGAGGGGGCTGTATAGTGATATTAACATTTATTTAAATGTATTAAAATCAGGTTCTTTCCCCTTATGGACATTAACCTGATTACGTTGCCGGCAATAATTTGCGATTTCCAGGTTTTGAGCCCCTGATGCTGATCGCGTAGATGGACAGACGGAGAGTGAAGGCCACAAAGTGATCTCCCACAAGGACTTTTCATATACTTCGATTTACTTACTTTGGACTAATTTCTCACATTTGATCTGTATGGATGTATATTGTATGTGTTTTACCGTTTTCTTGCATCTGGCAGTAAATAAACTCGCACAATCTTAAACCTGGTTAAATTGTCTCCCTTTAAAGCATTAATATTGGGACTGTGAAAGGGAGCAATCCCTTTTAGACAAAGATATGGATGAATGATTCAGTAACAGGTGAGATAAAGGGTGCTGGCAAAATCATAGAATCACTACTATGCAGAAGGAGGCCATTCAGCCCATCAACTCTGTATCGACTATCTGACAGTGTATTTTACAAATTCCCACCCCTGCCCTATCCCCATAACCCCACACATTTATCCCCCTAATCTACATGTCCTCAGACATTAAGGGGCAATTTAACATGGCCAATTCACCTAATCTGCACATTTTTGGAGTGTGGGAGGAAACTGCAGCACCCGGAGGAAACCCACGCAGATACAGGGAGAACGTGCAAATTCCACACAGACAGTCACCCAAGGTTGGAATCAAACCTGAGTCCCTGGTGTTGTGAAGCAGCAGTGCTAACCACCGTACCACCCTGAAATAGGCAGTCTTGGTGATGGATATGTGGTTGGAAGCTCATCTCTGTGCAGATCCAAAGGCACGGTTCCCAGAATACGGAGAAGCATTTGTAAGGGAGTTGGTAGGGCCTTGTGATTGCGGGATGGAGATGGGATCCTGAGGTAAGGGAGGCCTGATGTTTTCTCCTGCTCCATCAGCTAATGGCAAAACTAAAGAAACAAAATTAAATAATATTTTCTAGTCCTCATTCCGCTGTGGTTCCTCCACAACTTGGTCGGTGTAAAGAAGAAGCCACAACAACAGCTTCCCCACGAAGATCTCCAGTTAAAAATTCAGTTGGGGCCCCGTTGACATATCTGAAGCCTGACCTGAATATTTAAAGATGGGAACCCCTCCCCCCGCCACCGCCTTCCTTTCATCTGCTCAAAGACATGTTAAGGCTGCAGGAAACTGCCCCAGACACACCCCTCCCTACTCTCTGTCAGAGAGGCAGGATTTAAATCAAACACTAACATCTGTTTGCCACTCTCCTTTCAAACCGCATGTTCGTTTCCAAAATACTGTTTGCCCAGCCTTATACACCCTGAGTTTTATCTGAAGCATTGGTTTTGTATGACTGGATCGCCGTGCAGATACTGATACCTCTGTGGAACGATGTTCTAGCTCCTACGGAACTGAAAATCTCTCGGGAAACGTATTAACACACACTTTTATTCATTTTTACAATGTTCTGCTCGCTATCTCTCAGGGTCAGTGTCACCGGTCAATCCCACAAGTGAGAGCCTAGAATCGAGCATGTCACTGAACGGCTACAGAGCACCCTGAGGGGAGAGGGTGAATGGTTTGCAGTCATGGTCCACAACAGCACCAACAATATAGGTGGAAAAAGGGATGTGGTCCTGCAGTCAGTATTTAGGGAGTTGGGTGAGATATTACCAAGCAAGTCCCCAAATGTAATAAACTCCAGATTATTCCCACTACCACCCATGTGTGAGGATAGAAGTGGGAGGTTAAAGCAGATGAATGTCTGGTTGGAAAGATGATACAGGAGGGAGGGCTTTAGAGTTCTGTGATACTTGGTCCAGTCACAGTGGAGATGAAACCTCTGCCAGCTGGGTGGGTTGTACCTAAACAGAACCGGAACAAATTTCCTTGCCAGTGCTACTGGAGAAAGTTTAAACTAACTTGGCAGGGGTGTGGGAACCAGGAGGCAATCTCAGAAAGGAATACCAAGGTTCACAGAATATTGGGAAAGCACCAGTTTAGCAAATAGAGAGGTATTAGGCTGGTTCAGCATAAGGGAGAAAGTAATGAAGTCTAAATTAGATTGCAATTTACAGTCAGCATCATCCTTGGATGGCACCCTCATCCCACAGTCCCCAGGTGATGGTTAGTGGCTCTTCAGAGATAACGAGGTGTGAGTTTTCCTGGCACGGCAAATGACTTTCTTTTGTTTGGGGATCAAGGACAGATATAGGTTCAGCCATTTTAAGGACCTTGTTCAGTCAAGTTCCAGTTGTAAATTTTTGAACGAGCAATGACTATTTTAAATATATATTTATATGACTGTGTAGTGTGAATCCCTCACAGCAAAGGGGATTCATGTTTGACAAATCTATTATTGTTAGAGTGTTTTGAGAGTGTAACTGGCAGGATAGATATGTAGGGATCAGTAGATATAATATATTTGAACTTTCAGAAGGCATCTGATAAGGTGCCACACAAGAGGCTGTTATACACCATTTAGGCTCAGGTTTATGGAATGGGAGCAATATGTTAGCATGGATAGAGTAATGGTTAGTGTCAGAAAACAGTGTAGGATTAAATGGTTCATTTTTGGGACAACAAGGTGTAACTAATGGAATGCCGCAAGCATCAGTGCTTGGGTCTCAGCTATTTACAATCTACATGAATGACTTAGATATAAGAAACAAGTCTAATACATCTAGGTTTGCTGACAATATAAAGTTAGGCAGGGAAATAAACTAAAAGAGGATGTAAAAATGCTGTAAAGAAATATGGACTGGTTCAGTGATTGGGTGAGTGGGAGGCAGATGTGGGGAAATGTGGAATGATCCATCTTTTATGAAAAATGGAGAGGTAGATGTTTTTAAAAGCTGAGAGATTGGTAAATGTTGGTATTTGTACAGAACCCTAACATGCAGGTACACCAACCAATTTGGAAAGAAAATGGAATGCAAGGATGCTGGAGAATAAGAGTGAGGAAGTCTTGGTGCAATTATTTAGAGTTTTGGAAAGACCACACCTATTGTATCGTGACAGTTCTGGGCTCCTTAAAAATGGATATACTTACTGTAGAAGGAGTGCAACTGGGTTGATGCATGGGATTTATGGGTTGCCCTAAGAAGAGAGATTGAGTAGGTTGTGTTTATGCTCTCTGGACTTTACAACAAGGTGAGGCGATCTTATTGAAATGTGTAAAAATTGTTTGAAGATTTGACAGGATAGATGCTGAGAGGCAGTTTCCCCCAGTTGGAAGGTCTAGTGCTGGGGTCATAATCTGAGGATAAGGAGCCAGCCAAGTTGAATTGACATACGGAGAAAATTATTTACTCAGGAGGTTATGAACCTTCAATATTCTCTACTCTAAAGTGCAAGTTTTACATTGTTAGTGGACATTATTAGACCATCAGTAAGCAAGAACTATTTTCACCAAGTCTTTCTGACTGCTGTTAGTCTTATTGGAACTATTGGCTATAGCAGAAATATGTTTCCTATGCTGTTACATTACATCATGACTTCATCATGAACAATATGTTTATTTTTTTTACACTGACATAACTACATGTTTGATATTGTGAATGTATGGTGGTCAAAATCTTACGACTAATCTGTGTATACATGCGGCTTTTTCTTTGGCACCAGTTCACAAGAGAGTGGAGACTGATTTGGAAGTAATTTCATGAGAGTGGCTCTGTTAAACTGGTCTCCCAAGACTTGGTCCATAATATAAAAGGCCTTAATGTCCCTTTCAGCTCTTTAAGACAACTCCAAGTCAAACTCATAGCATTCGTTAATGCACTCATTGTGAGATTCAATTTCCGATATGCCCTATCTTGTAAATTTTCACAGAATAATTGAATGTATCAATTACAGTAGAATTTAACTTCTTAGAAACTGATCTGAAATTTCTCTGGACCTATTTCCTCAAGTACTTTTAGCAGTGATTTGCTATATTAACAAACAATGCATTACAATGCTGCTTTGAATTAAGATTGCAGTACTAATTTCCAAAAAACTCTTCAATTGTAATCTCTTCCAGTCCTACAAAAGTCTTTATTCCTCCATCGTGGGCCTAGTTCACTAATCCATGCTCCTCTACCCAAGTCCCACCTGCCCACTTAGAATCATAGAGGCCTACAGTGCAGAAAGAGGCCCTTCGGCCCATCGAGTCTGCACCGACCACAATCTCACCCAGGCCCTACCCCCATATCCCTACATATTTTACCCGCTAATCCCTCTAATCTACGCATCCCAGATCACTAAGGGGCAATTTTAGCATGGCCAATCAACCTAACCTGCACATCTTTGGACTGTGGGAGGAAACCGGAGCACCCGGAGGAAACCCACGCAGACACAAGGAGAATGTGCAAACTCCACACAGACAGTGACCCAAGCCGGGAATCGAACCCAGGTCCCTGGAGCTGTGAAGCAGCAATGCTAACCACTGTGCTACCATGCCGCCAACACTAACATCACCAATGAGGGCTGTGCCATCAACTGTCTAGGTCCTCTGAAAATTCCCTCTCTAAATCTCTCCAATGCTCCACCACCCTCTCCTCCTTTAGGACCTTCTTTCATACTTGCTTCTGTGACCAAGCATGTGACCACTCATCCGAACATTTCTCTTGGGTTCACTGTCAGTTTTGATCTGTTTATGCTTCTCTGATGCATCTCATATACTGTGAAGGTGGCCATTCCTGAGCTAACCAATATTCAACACCAGTCAGAAAATTAGTCACTCAGAAGACCAGGAATCTTTGTCATTCCCTATCCCAGAGTGCGGGACTTTTGCTATTGATAGATCCAGTATGCACCTTATACACTGTCAAAGTGAATGGCATTAAAATCACAGGCTGAAGAACGGAGTGGGAAATGGAACCTCCCCATTTTAACTGTTCCTCCACTCCATTCCCACCATTGGGGGAGAGTTAAACACCCCCAGCAAGAGTCAATAGAGTACAAAAGGTTAGAAGGAGCAGATTGTTGTCCTGGGTGAAAAGATAGGGCACACAGATTGTGCTTTTAAATTGAGGGCAGCCATTCCCTGGAACAAATCAGAGCGTATGTGTGCATTACTCTTGTAACAGTGCATGAGTAGAAGTTATATTGATTGTACGGAGTAACCTTCCTCATTCTCAGTGTTTTGGATAGCTTGCTTACTGTGGATGAAACAGTTTAAAAATTGAAAGGAAACAATGTCTTACCCAGTGCTACCTTGGTTTGCTTTCGGAAAGATGGAAGTAACCGTGTGCGTGAGTAACAGAATTCCAGTTCCGAACACAAGGAGGTTTCACTGTCACATGCCTGAGTCCTGGTACCGCTGGTAGATAAATAACATTGGAGTCAACTCCCATAAAAAAGTAGACAATCAGGCCTCCTAAAAGAGTGACTAATAGCGCTGAATGCCAGTATCCGTGTGAGAGACCTCAATCCGTAACAGATGAACATTGAGTCATTCACACCTTAAAGATCACAGAGCTTATTTCACCTAAGAATAGCTCTATTAAACGTGGTATCTTATATCACTGTGTGGTAGAAAGAAGGGTTTAGTTATCTTGTAATACCGTGTTGTTTACTTACCACATGTTTTCTGATTTGTCAATCTACAGTCACTAAGATGAGAAGTGATACATCCATCCACTTTACCCCCCCCCCCCCCACCGCCCCCCCCAGAAATAATGTCCAGTATTGGCAGGTCAGGTAGACAAGGTTAACCGTGCCACATTGTTTTATTCTGCTGCTCTAGAGGGATGGATTTCACTATTGTTGGTTATTCTTTAACAATAAATCTTTACACACTAACTAACAAGTAGTTAATGATCAAAGTGCCTTTTGTAAAGGCAACCTAAAGAATTCAATGAATAAATGCACCATCTTTTACAGTACTGAGACCTTATCCACGCAGAGTAAACATATCTCAGCCAGAGTGACAGTATGGCAGTCACACTAAACAAGCCATTCAGGCTCATCGTCTTTGACCATTGCCTATTCACCGTCAACTCCTTTAGTAAGTTTCCCCAATCTATCCTTGCTGATTCATGGTTCATATCCTTGCAGTTCCCTTTATTTAGATGCTGGAACCTAGTTTTGGATTTGGCTACTTCACTCTCCATCTTAATGAAGAACTCTACTGTGTTATGGTCGCACTTCCCTAAGGAACCCTGCACAATACGATTGTTAATTAATCCTTTCTCATTGGACAATATCTAGTCTAGAATAACCTGTTCTTTGGTTGGTTCATTGACGTATTGGTCTAAAAATCCATCATGTACATACTCCAGGAACCTCGCCGCCATTATACCATTGCTGGTTTGCTTTTCCCAAACTGTGTGTAAATTAAAGCAAATTAATGGTGTGTAAACCCATGATTACAGTTGTATGTTTATTTCCTGCATCTCTGATTTTTTGTTTAATACCTTCCCTTATCTCTCCACTACTGTTTGGAGGCCTATGGACAACCCTCAACAACATCTTCTGCCCCTTGGTGGTTTTATCTCCACCACACAGATTCCACATCATGATTTTCCGAGGCAATGTCTTTCTCTACTATTGCATTGATTTCCTCCTTTATTAACAATGCTACCCCACCTCCCTCCCTTTTTGTCTGCCCCTCCTAAATAATGAATACCCCTGGATGTTCAGTTCCCATCCTTGCTAACCCATGTCTCTGTACTTGCAACTATATCACAACCATTTATATCTACCTGTGCTGTTAATTCATCTAGTTGATATTATTTCAGTTTGTTACTGTAAAAATCTGAAAATGTGAACTCTTGTTATGTGGTCCTTTGAATTGAAATCTCTTTTTAAAAGAGATCATCTCTGAGGGGATTGTAACATCCTTATTAAATTAACCCCACCCTAGTCCTCACCCTACCCTTTCTTCCAATGCCATTCCATCTCAATTCCATCCCTTCCATGCCATCTATCCATATCCCTCATTCCATACCTTCACCCCCCAGTGCAGTCCCTCTCCCATGCCATTGCCCCTCATATGCCATCTCCTTCCCTCCCTCTCATGCCAAAACCCCATATCCTACCCATCTTCCCCTATGCCATCCTCTACTTCCTCATTGTCCTTGCCTCCCAAGCCCTTTCCTGCACGTTCCCACATTCTCCCCTTCCCATGCCAAAATGTGTCCCCTCCCCCAATGTTCTTTAAGGTTATGTGCGGGGAGTTGCTGCGCAGCCTGGGTAATTACACCCTCCTGCCAGTGGTGGCACTGCATTGCCTCCATTTAAAGTTGTTTTTTAAAGTTTATTTATTATTGTCACAAGTAGGCTTACATTAACACTACAATGAAGTTACTGTGATTTAGGAGGAAGCTGAGATTCTAGCCTGGCAAGATAATACATACGCTGTAACTCCTGGCGGCATCTGGAAAGGCATCTGGAACAGTTTCACATCTGCTGTGGTGGGATTCAAACCCTGTTACCCCAAAAATTACCCTGGGTTTCTGGATTACTAGTCCAGTGACAATACCACTACATATGTTTGGGCAGATAATGACAGATGGTTGCAAACCTCTAGTTAACATTTTATTTGTGTGGTCTTTGTCTATCCTGTAGGATAATGGCTACTTGCTAGAATGTAATGAAAGAAACCCATCATTCCCATTTGTCATATATTACATTATCTTATATTAAGTTGATCTTTCTCTACACCCTAGCTATGACTGTAACACTACATTCTGCACTCTCTCCTTTCCTTCTTTATGTACGGTATGCTTTGTCTGTATAGGGCGCAAGAAACAATACTTTTCACTGTATCCCAATACTTGTGACAATAATAAATCAAATCAAATCAAAAAATGCAAAGTTGTCCCTCTGCAATCCTGGAGTATGACATCTGACTGACATCCTAACTTATTCCCTTTGGCCTCCTTCTTCAAAGGGCATTACTAATGGCGATTTCCATAGGAATTCTGATTGTATCAAACAGTAAGTTGGTAATAAACAAAAGTGATTTTTTAAAAACCCACTCCAGCCTCAGAATTAGCCCCAGGAAAAACAAACCAGCACAACAAATTGTTAATAAGGCCTTCAAAGTTGATCCTATTTTGGGTAATGGCATTTACCCTATTTTGGGCCTTTAAAGTTTATGACACAGTTGCAAGGTGTCCCATCAAATAAATGTGTATTTAAAGCGTGGCAACCATACACAGACACCCCATTAGTTTAGGCACAATAACAATTCAATCTGCTTCTGATCTGGAAGTAGCAGGTTTTAATAACATCACTCTTGCTGCATTAACTTTAAACTCCAGTCTGCTTTTGACAAGGGTTTCTTGTGAGGGGCACCAACCATCACTCCACACCCATCTTGACCCCCAAAATGCATAAAACAAGCTTAATGGGCAGACAAGTGTCTTACCTCCTGATTTTGGACTGTTGTACCCTGACTTCACCCACATCATGAAAGTCCTCTGAATATTCAGCCACATATTCTCACTGAATCTGTCATTCAGACATATTCATCTTCTTATACAAAAGCAAGTTACTGCGGTTGCTGGAATCTGAAGCAAAAACAGAAAATGCTGGAAAATCCTGGCTGGTCTGACAGCATCTGTGGAGAGAAAACAGAATTAACATTTCGAGTCTGGGTGACCCTTCGGTCAGAGACGAGGCTCAAAGCACAGGGTGAGATTTTCCAACCGCGCTCACCCCAAAGCCGGAAAATCCCACCCAAAGCCAATGACCTTTACATGATGGCGGGCGGGACAGGAAAATTCCATCCCTATATTCAGCTTCTTGTTTAATACTGAAAATAACAATGCTAAAAAGGTAAAATGCTCCCTTGAAATATGCACCTTGTTGCAGACACCCAAGAGATGAGGAGAAAGAGGGAAAGCTATCCAATTGTCTCTCTCTCTCTCAATGTGTAACGTATCAAATGCTGAACCAGACCTGCAATAAAACACTAGGGCAAGCACAACGGTAAACAGTAAATCATTTCCGCTGAAAGATATTGCACCTTGGCCTATTTCAGCCAGCCACAAGGCAAATCAGCAGCAAATAGATGCATTAAACAGATGACTCAGGATTTGTTTGCCTGAGCTCCACAGACAACTGGCAGCAGCGGGCATTACATTTTTCCCAATGTCAGAATCATCCCAAAGCCAGATGATTATTGACTTGAACCCCTGAGGCACTCGGGGTTCTGTATTCATGAATAGTTGTGCACACATGAACCACGGGGACTACTAATCCATCATCGCTCAGCTGACCTGTGACCCTCATGCAGAATAGTGATCATTTTCACTTCAAACCATTCCCCTGTTCAAGCCATAAAGAAAATTGCAAGATTGGTTCCTCTGCTGTTCTGACTTGAAGTTCCACTGTAATGGCTACTTCCACCTGTTAAGATACATGTATCACCGAATACATCACAGTCAGGTTAAAGCACAGCATCAGATACCCAGACTGATCAGGGCAGATTGCCCTATGCCTAGCTAAAGTCTCCCATGGCATAATAATGTGTTACATGCAATCCAAGAAGGCTTCACCAGGGAAGATTCAGAGAAGGAAGACAATATAAAGTTAACAATGCAAAGGGGGTGAAGAAAGCTGGAGCTGCAGCTACTAAACTCTCAATAAGAGGCATTATTTCTGACTGAGCTCACCCATAGTGCATATTAGGCTGAACCCAGAAGAGACACTGCCCCCAGCACACCACACCCAACCTGTACCAAACAAATGTCAGGATTACTATGTTTAATTTAACTTAAACACTGTGAGGACATGATGTTTTCTATATAACAGTAAAGATGAACTTATTCGAGTGTTGTGTAGTTGAAAGACAAAAGGTTAGATTTTTCTGCCTGTTATATTCTGGCTGTAGAAGCCAGCATAGTGTTGGGACTGTGAGGGTTATAGACTGTGAAATTGAGTGTGAAACAGTTCTGCTCAATTACTGCCCATTTCTGGGGGAGGCGATGGCCTAGTGGTATTATCGCTGGACTATTAATCCAGAAATTCACCTAATGTTCTGAGGACCTGGGTTCAAATCCCACTACAGCAGATGGTAGAATTTGAATTCAACAACAAATATCTGGAATTAAGAATCTACTGATGACCACGAAACTATTGTCGATTGTTGGAAAAACCCATCTGGTTCACTAATATCCTTTAGGGAAGTTAATCTGCTGTCTTTATCTGGTCTGGCCTACACGTGACTCCAGAGCCACAGCAATGTGGTTGACTCTCAAACCGTCCTCCAAGGGCAACTAGGGATGGGCAATAAATGCTGGCCAGCCAACAATGCCCATATCCTGCAAATGAATAAAAAAATTCACATCTCTCAGACTTGGGAGCAAGTGATAGAAGTCTGCAGTTCCTTACGGTAAGATGGGGTTGTGAAAGACTCGCTGCTTTAGTTCCTGCTTCACAGATGCTGGATGGCAGGTTCTACACTCACTCAAAATTCTGGACGGTTTCTAGGAATGGCCCTTCAGGTGGGAGATCATTTAAAGACCAGGCAAAACTCTCAAATGTCTTTGCGTCAGTTGTCATTCATTGTCCAGCTACTTTTACTGGTGCTGTGTGGAATAAAACTGGCCACAACCATTAAGATGTTGTCGTCTTTTATGCTCTGACACACACACCTACCAATGACTGTGGGGACCTCTCTTCCCAAGAACTCTTTTATGTTTGGGGCAGAGAGATGGATGCCAAGTTCTACAAGGATACCAGAAAGTGCCTTGCAGCATAAAGCTGGTATGTGTAGGGACAGCGTCAGGCACCAATGGCCTGACACTTGTCTAGAGCATCTTGTAGCCAGTGCCACTATATTTACCTGCAGCCTCACAACCATCTACGCCAACAGCTAATAATCATCTACCACCTATGTGCTCCTTGTATCCATCTAAGTCTGTACCTGATACTATGACGTTATACAAAAAAACTTTTATCATGCAACCAAGTGATTTTTTAATGCACAATTTGGGGACTAGATTTGCCCCATTTTTTTTAAGCCTTAGGAGATGACCAACATAAAGATGACAAAATAATAAGCTCCATAGCTTAAAATGACCAGTGATGAAGCCTTGCTTCATAAAGTGCTGGAGGACAAACATATTCCGACTTTCTATAGGAAATAAATCTTTAGGAATGTCTACAATCCCATACAGCTGGTTTTGAAAGTTGAATAGAACAGCTATTAATTTGCTAGTTATCAATCAATTTTTCACATTCTTTCCTCAGAGGGTCTACCAGTCCCCTCTGCTAGTCAACAGAATGCTTCTGTTAACTGCTCCTCCTTTATCTTTGCCAGTGGCAATGCTTTGAAATGTTCTCATTCATTCAGCTCAGTAATACCATGTCTGGTGTAAAAATAGTCACTTTTTGATGCGCCTACAGGGGTATAAAATTGCGTACAAACTCCCCTTGTTCGGCCGACAAAAATCATAAAAAGTACAAGACAATCATTTCACTAAGGTTGGTTAATCCATTTTTTATGTGAAATGTATCTCAGAGAAGTGCTAAATATTTTGCTCATATTTTCTCCCGAGGTATTACCTCTGTTTGGCATCTTTCTCTAATGGATAGGTCTGTTCCAGCCCAGTGAATTCTATGTTCATTGGTATTTCCCCACATAAGGGTAGCAACATATTGAGAATTTCAGGTAAAATTATAATAATTCATTTATTAGTGTCACAAGTAGGCTTACATTAACACTGCAATGAAGTTACTGTGAAAATCCCCTAGTCACCACACTCCGGTGCCTGTTCGGGTACACTGAGGGAGAATTTAGCATAGCCAATGCACCTAACCAGCACGTCTTTCAGAATGTGGGAGGAAACTGGAGCACCCGGAGGAAACCCACGCAGACACGGGGAGAACATGCAGACTCCGCACAGACAGTGACCAAGCTGGAAATTGAACCCGTGTCCCTGGCACTGTGAGGCAGCAGTGCTAACCATTGTGCCACCATGCCACCCCGAATATAGAAGCAAAGAGATAAAAAGAGAAGCACAGAAACATTTGATAAGGTGCCACATCAAAGGTTACTGCAGAAAATAAACACTCATGGTGTAGGGAGTAACATATTAGCATGGATAGAAGATTGGCTGACTGGCAGAAAACAGAAAGTATGCATCAATGGGTCTTTGATTGGCAGGATGTGAGAATGTGTGCAGTTTTGGTCTCCTTATTTAAGGAAGAATGTAAATGCGCTGGAGGGTGTTCACAGGAGGTTTACTAGATTGATACCTGGAATGAGTGGGTTCTCTTATGAGGAAAGATTAGACAGACTGGGCTTGTTTCCACTGGAGTTTCGAAGAGTGAGGAGTGACTTGATTGATCCTGAATCATTTTGACAAGGTGGATGTGGAAAGGATGTTTCATCTTTTGTTGAGTCCCACTTTTAAAACTAGGGGTTGCCCTTACAGAACGGAGATGGGGATAATTATTTTCTCTCGGAAGTTTGTGCGTCTTTGGAACTCTCTGCCTCAGAAGCAGCGGAGGTGGGGGTCATTGAATATTTTTAAAGTGGAGGTAGATAGATTCTTGTTAGGCAAGGAAATCAAAGGTTATTGGGGGTAGTTTGGAATGTGAAACTCGAAACACAAATAGATCAGCCATGATCTTATTGAATGGCAGAGCAGGCTCAAGGGGACGAATGGTCTTCTTCTGTTTCTATTTCATATTTTCACATGTTTGTATGTTACATGCATTTGAAGTAAGATTACAGGTAAATAGAGTTATTAGTGTTTCTGAATAACCCAATATCAACAAGGTATACACTATTCCCACTTTCTGTCAGTCATTTGATTACCAGGACAAATCCTTCGCAATACAACCATATCCTATGTATCCTAAATATCAGAACTCGTACTCTGAATGTTTAACTAACCATAAGTAGCATCAGTACCAGACATAGCAGCACATATTGTAAAGTGGGAACATATGCAAACTGGTTTAAAAGTTATTTTCCCATTGTTCTTTTAAATTTAAATTTTTAATGTTTTATGATTTATTTATTGGAATACATTAGTTGTTCCTTTTTAAATAAATCAATTGACATTAAATACAATATCACAATCACAATAATACTTCAGAGACTGGTGTAATCCACATTCATTTAATGCTTCAACTTTTATCACCAATTGCACCAAACACACTATTCTTTTAGAAAATGACAAAGCAGTTTGAACCCCCCCCCCCCCCCCCCCGACAAAGGGGGCTAAACTGGATAGCCTCTGATAAGGTTGTTGGGGGTGTGGGGGCAACCACAATGTGTGATCATTCCATGCTGGTTCATTGCAATGCAGGCAGCATGCCAAGCTTGTGATGATTGCGGATTTGAATAGTTTCAGTATCCAGCCAGCAGTAAGGGCACTGTTGTTTGGCTACATGCTTCTGTAGAGGGCCAGTGTCATGAGTAGTGGGCATCAGATGAAGCTACCCTGCACTGCTGAAAGGGGAAGTGTATTGTGGCTGGAACAGTTGTTGCCAGTTGCGCAGTTCTGACCTGGGAAAGATTGAATAATGGCTCAACTTGGGAGAGAATGGGCTGCATATTTTTACAAATGCTGCAGTGGAGGCCATGCTGGGGGAGGGAGGGAGAAGAGATGTCCTGCATCTGCCCAAGGCCAGGACACAATGTCACAATGAGTTGAAAGACCTCACAAAATTGGTCAAGGTTAGTGAATGCATCTTCATCTGCCGTATGCATGCCATATCCCACCAACAACACCACTAGCCTCACACACTATTCAATTCACCACATCCCCATCACTCACCTCGCAACAATCTCTGACCAATCAGCGTTCATATCTGACATTAATGGCTTCACCTTACCCTCACACATTTAGCAATAATGCCAGTCTCGTACACCCACATCTCACACCTTGTACACACTGCCAGCCACTCAACCATAACAGCCATGTCACCCTCGCATTCCACCACACTCACTGATACACTTTCCTCTCTCTTGCAAGATAAGCTGGTGCACATCAGAGCAAGAGCCAACCAGAGGGAGACAGACGTGCCTGCGTGTTCTGATCTCCGTCGAGGAGACGGTGCTGCTAGCATCAATGGTGCCAGTAACACCATATCTAATCACTCTACCTCACCCTCACCCCATAATCCCTTCTGATTAACACACTGCGCATGGTTTAAAAAGCCACATCTTTCTTCCCTGCTCCCCACAGATGCAACGCACTCATTCAGTACCTCAGTCATACACTTTGCCACCATAAGATTTATTTCCTTGTACCTAAATGGTCCACCATTCACCAAACTATTCTTTATTTGTTTTGTGTTGATTAAATATATTTTTGTGTTGCTTTTTAAGTTCCTGTGGTGAACCATTGTTGGTTCCCACCAGGTAGTGCTGAGCCATGGTCTGGCCAGTACTATGAGTCTGTAGATATGTTACTGTTGGGGTTAGGGTTGGGCTGTTCTACCTGTTAATATAGTCCTATGGTACACCCCAGTTGGCCCCGCCTCCTGGGAGAGGTATAAAGGTCACTGCTCTGCCTGGTGACCCTTTAGTCTGGGATTGTATACTGTATATAGTAGCTCTGTTATTGTTGGCAATAAAAGCCTTTATTTCCCGAGTACATCCTGCCTCTCGTATGATATATCGCGCATCAGTTCCTCACTGATCTTTTTTCATACTCTCTGCCTCTTATATCTCCTTTTTCAATTTCCCCTTGCGCTGTCTGTATTCTACCACGTTTTCTACTATATTTTGTACCTGATGTTTGCCATCACATTTGCTTTACTGTATTATTTTAACCTTTATTTTCTTCATCATCCTGCGAGGTACAGCTTTCCATGCTTCATCTTTCCTCCTCATGGGAATATGTTTATCACAGCAATTACAGCACGAAAGAAGGCTGGCTGGCCCATCCAGTCCACATTGACACTTTACAATAACAACCCTGTTATTCTCACTCCCCTGTCCTTTCCTCACAGCCCAGGATTTTATTTCCCTTCATGCCCTTATCTTTTTTTTTACCTTGTCACAGGACGTGGGCATCGCTGGCTAGCCCAGCATTTATTGCCCATTTCTAATTGTCTTTGAGAAGGTGGTGATGAGCTGCCTTCTTGACCCGCTGCAGTCCATGTGCTGTAGGAACACCCACAGTGCTGTTAGGGAGGGAGTTCCAGGGTTTGCCTCAGAGACAGTATATTTCCAAGACAGGATGGTGTATGGCTTGGAGGGGACTTCGCAGCTGGTGATGTTTCCATGCACCTACTGCCTTTGTCCTTCTAGATGGTTGAGGTCATGGGTTTGGAAGGTGCTGTTTAAGGAGCCTTAATAATTTGCTGCAGAGCATCTTGTAGATGGTACACACTGCTGTCACTGTGCATCAGTGGTGGAGGGAGTGAATGTTTAAGGTGGGTGGGATGCTACAGGCTGCTTTGTCCTGGATGGTGTCGAACATCTTGAGTGTTGTTGGAACTATACTCTTCCAGGAGAGTATTCCAGCATTCCACACCTGATTTGTGCCTTGTGGACAGGCTTTGGGAAGTCAGGAGGTAAGTTACCCAGCTCAGAACTCCCAGCCACTGACCTGCTCTTTGAGTCACAGCATTTATATGGCCAGTCCAGTTCAGTTTCTTGGTCAATGGTAACTCCAGGATGTTGATATTGGGGATTCAGCAGTGGTAATGCCGATGATTAGATTCTCTGTTGTTGGAGATGGTCATTTTCTGCTATGTGTGTGATGCGAGTGTTATCTAAATCCCTTCTGAAAGCCTTAAATGAGCCGAACCTTTTAGGCAGTGTAATCCAGATCATAATCACTTGCTGAGTAAAAACATTTTCCTCGGGTAGCCTGATTTTATTGCTAATCACTTTAAATCAGTCATAGAAATCATAGATTGTCATAGAACCAGTCTTCTGGTTCTTGACCCTTCTGCCAATGGGAACGGTTCTTCATTATCTACTCCATTTAGACCCCTCATGATTCCGAACATCTTGTTCAAATCTCCTCTGGACCTTCTCTAATCTAGTCACATAATTGATGTCCATCCCAGTGGAGTGCCAACACAGGCTAAGTTCGCAATCTTACCGGCCATTCACACCACACTCCCGCTGCAGCGAGGTCGGAGAATTTGGCTCCCAGCCAAACCTCCATCCACTGCAGCGGGATGGGAAAATCCCGCTGGCGTGAACGGCTGTGACATTCCAGCCTAATTGTTGTAACCTAGTCATCAAGTCATCCAAATCTAATCTAGTCAAACACAAGTGTGGTCACCGCTCACAGAAAAACAGCTGTGCAACATGGTGGTGAGTTTAACAGGTTTGCAGTCCAACTACATCATAGAATCATAGAATCCCTACAGTGCAGAAGGAGGCCATTCGGCCCATCGAGTCTGCATCGACTCCCCGTGGAGCCACATAAAAAATTACTTAGACAAATGTTGTGATAAACACCCTTGCATTTTTAAGTATCGTGAATTTAACTGGCATCCCATGAAACAATTTGTGAAACTCAGATTATGAATCCGATTTTTGAATTAACTCTAGCAAGAATATTGTTAGGCAGGAATGCCATAAAATACAATGAAACCAGGAATCAATGCACATTGTGACCATGCCCAGTATTATATGGCCAATTTTATACATTGGCAGACAATACACTAAAATCTCATTGTTCCCATCTGACTCATTCATTATTGCAATTCAGAGTTTGTTTTTTCTTTCCTTTTCAACATAGAGGGCCCAAGTGAATGGCAGGCAAGTGACAAGAATCGGTACGTTCTAGCAAGCCACTTGAACATGGAGAGCAAGCATCATAGTCAAGCCTAGTTCTGTCCTTGACCAACTTTTAGAAGTACACTTTCCAGCAAGATTCACTGATTAGTAGTCAAAAGTATCCCGCCCCCCACCCACCCCACCTCACAACCACTGATTCCTTCTGGAATGTTCCATTTTGCGGTACGGGATGGCATTAACCAAATCAACTTATACCATGCTTCTTATTTTTAAGCCTCCTCAACTGAGAGTTCTGTCTTGTGTGGGGTACAATTTCAATAGCCTGGGTTTTTCAGTTAGCGACAAAGCAAGGGCGCTTGCCACTAATCTCAAAGGAAACGGAACCCAAAGACCTAGCAATCTCTCTGGTGTGGATTTCCCCTTTCCTGATGCTAGTTTCAATCTGGGTCAAGTCAAGGGGATGTTTGGTGGAGCACTGATGTAAGCAAGCAATTAAGAATCCAAGCACATTGAAGTTTTCATGCACAGTACGCCAGGAAGCTAAAAACACTTGATGTTCTTCGTGGCCTATGATGTTCTTCACGGGTGACACGGTGGCACACTGGTTAGCACTGCTGCCTCCCAGCGCCAGGAACCTGGGTTTGATTCCTGGCTTGGGTCACTGTCTGTGCGGAGTCTGCATGTTCTCCCTGTGTCTGCGTGGATTTCCTCTAGATGCACCAGTTTCCTCCCCCAATCTGAAAGAGGTGCTGGTTAGGTGCATTGGCCATGCTAAATTCTCCCTCAGTGTACCCGTACAGGCGCCAGAGTGTGCCTAGGGGACATGGGGATTTTCACAGTAACTTCATTGCAGTGTTAATGTAAAACCTACTTGTGACGCTATTAAATAAATTTTAACTTTAAACTTGAAAACTTTTATTTAACATTTTCAGATAATAAAGTAAACAGTTATGAATGGATTGAATTGGAACTTGAAAAAAATGCCTTTTTTTTAAAATGTGGATTGCTTATATAATCAGAAGTCTCACAACATCAGGTTAAAGTCCAACAGGTTTATTTGGTAGCACGAGCTTTTGGAGCACTGCCCCTTCATCAGGTGACTTACCTGATGAAGGAGCAGCGCTCCGAAAGCTCGTGCTACCAAGTAAACCTATTGGATTTTAACCTGGTGTTGTGAGGCTTCTTACTGTGCCCATCCTAGTCCAACGCCGCATCTCCACATCATGATTTCTTTTATCATGATGGAAAAAATTGACAAATATTAAATTACTTTCAGGACCAGAGAGGGTGTTCAGCAATAATTATGAAGTTGGCACACCGTTAATAATTCAATTGAACTAAGTTATAAATTAGAAAAGTGTAACTTTTTCAAATGTTTTTACAGTGAGATTAACAGTATAAGAATGATATGAGGAAATGCGTTCAGTTTTAATTAATTTATATTTGTGTTTGCGTGTGTGGTAAGAATAAGATATAGCTTTGAATTTTAGTTTCCTTTGTAAAGGTTGCTTAAGTCTTTGGGTTTGTTTAGATGCTTACACTTTAATGAGGTTTTTACAACTCTAAAACAAACACAAAGTATGAAAAATGGGTCTTGCATGGTAACCAATGACCCAGAAAATGTTAGGGTACAGATCAGAAACCCCAAGATATATTATGAAGTTAGACTAGACTCCAACTATTTGTCATTTTTGGCCGTGAAGACATGATATTTCACTCAAGACACAATTCTACCGACACCCTGGGACGCTTTTATCAAAATAAACTTTTGTTATCGTTAAACTGTGCTAAATAATGAATTAGCTTAACTTTTAACAATTGAATAATACTTAAACATGACAAGATACAATTCTTAACTGCTAACCTATCCTTATGAGTTCCAATTCAAGCAATATTCCTCTTACAGGCTTAAACCCCTCTTCAAAATCAGTTGGCAAAACACAGGCTTATGTGCTGAAAATTTCACAGTAACTTTTTTGCAGTGTTAATGTAAGCTACTTGTGACACTAATAAATAGACTTTATTCAGATTACCAGCTCTGAAGCTCCCAGACAATCTCCAAAGAGAGAAAAAGAAAGACATGTCTTGCTTTTTTCAGAACTGGACAGGAACTGCTTGTTTTAAAATGAAAGAGAAACTGTGACTCTTCTCTGTGAGTTTAGTTCCTCCCATTAGCGCATGATTCAGTCCCTGTCAATAAACCTAATCCAAACTCTACTCTGAAACCCCAAAGGCAACCCAAGTAAGCACAAGTGCATTAACTCTGGCTAGACAAACACACCACTAGCTATTGTCTTATTAGTTATTATCTTGCAGTCTTAGCATGGAGCTGCATGTTTTTTCCAGACAAATCGACTCTACCCTGGGATCTGACTTGGCCAGGAGAAACATCAGCTGAGATCGTAACAAATGAAGATCTCATCAATTTCCCATTGATTGCAGTCCAGAGGGACCTCAGTGGAGCACCTTCTGGAGAAGTGTGGAATTACTGACAAAAACTTCTGGATTTTCATGTTATTTTGCACCTGTGTGAATTCCAGAAATTGCTGTCAGTTTCATTGGAGTTATGTCAGTGAATAATGAGTTTCTTTTTATTCATTCATGGGACGTGGGTATTACCAGCTAGGCCAGCATTTATTGTTCATCACTAATCGCCAATGAGAAGGTATTGGTGCGCTGCCTTCTTGAACCGCTGCAGACCATGTGATGTAGGTACAACCACAGTGCTACGAGGAAGGGAGTTTCAGGATTTTGACCCAGCGACAATGAAGGAACGGCAGCAATACATTTCCAAGTCAGGATGGTGAGTTGCTTGGAGGGGGTTCCCAGGTATCTGCTGCCCTTGTCCTTCTAGGTGGAAATGTTTGTGGGTTTGGAAAGTGCTGTCGAAGGAGCCTTGGTGAGTTTCTGCAGTTCTTGTAGATGCTGCCACTGTACGTTGGTGGTAAATGTTTGTGGATGGGGTGCCAGTCAAATGGGTTGCTTTGTCCTAAATGGTATTTGCCATCATTACCATTGCAAAATCTGAGCCATTAGCACCAAGAACCTTTAAAGCCTTTGTATGCAATCTTAACCAAGGAGTTGCAGATGCTATTTGACTCATGTCTGTTACTTTCCCAGATTAAATATAATAGTTCTTGATGTTGTCCCTGTGATGGTCTCCTGACTAATTTCTCACTGTGTTTGTATAGATGAGCAATGGGGAGGTGGTGTGGTGGGGAGGAGGCAGTGTTGTGTGTGGGGGGAGGAGGGGGGGTGGGGTTGAGGTTACATCAGCCTCTTCTCCATTCATTCATGGGACCAACGTCTTATGACCCGTTCCTTTCTGCCTGCTTATATAGACCAATCTGAGTGACCTATATTCATTCACTGTCCTTTTTATCCAGCAGATTCCATTGATAAGTTTGAAATCTCCCTCAGGATCTTTTATGTACTGTGCGATTTGGGAGTGTTAAGTTGTAAACAAGTCTGTTCTTTTTACTTCTCCTCAATAAGCGAACTTGTCCCAGCATGAAGGGTTTTACTGAAAGCTGAACGCGTATTTTCCCTGAAGTTTATTGATTGTGTAACACTAAATAGTTCCATCATTTGTATTGGTATGTCATATTTGGATTTCTGTCTGCACAGACTATAGGATGATTGGCGATGCTAAATTGACCCTAGTGTCGGGGGATTAGCAGGGTAAACGTGTGGGGTTACGGGGATAGGGCCTGGGTGAGATTGTGGGTCATGCAGACTCGATGGGCCGAATGGCCTCCTTCTATACTGTAGGAATTCTATGATTCCATGCACATTCATGGATGCTCATCCATCTTTAATCTTCTGAGGTGAAATGTCACAAAAAAACTCTTCAGTGTCCAAGGTAAAAAGGCAAACCTTAGGGCCTGGATTTTCAGGATGGTGAGCGTCTGGCACTGACCATCCTGAGAGTTGGCTGGGAACTCATCCTTGCCAATACTCACAGCCCTATTGCCATTTTAACACAATTGAGCTTTGATTGGTAGCACGCAGGACTTCTATCTGTCCTTGGATGGAAGTCCAGCCTTGGTGAGCTGCTAGGTGATCTGATTAGCCAACAGTTCTTTCATTCCTCCAGGCCCAGCACTGCAATGGCCGGAAGAGGTACTGCAATGCTTGCCTGAGTCTAAGTCCTAGGAGTGCATTTTAGGTAAGTACCCGAAGTCCTGGGGCTGGAGGTTATGGATGCCCTAGGGGTTGGGTAGGGGTCAGGGGGTAGGATGGGGCAGGTGGGGAAGGGCTGGAGTCCAGGGCCCTGAGGGGAGGGCACCCCAAATCTGAAGTGCATAATAGGTGGGGGGGGGGAGGGATAGAAATCTCTCTTTCTACAGCCCACCATTTTGCTAGAACTTAATACCAGTAACAAAATGACTGTCAAGATGGAAATATGAAGCAATTTATTTCTACCACCAAAGCAGCTTCCCGTCACTAAATTGAAATATTCAGTCTTAAATTAGTAAGCACTTTTGATGTAGTTGTAATTCATTCTCTGCAGAGTGCCATTTAGCAGCAACTCCATGTCTTGTGGGTTTATCTCGGAGTTTGATGCACCAATTTACTAAGATTGATTTTCAGAATTCTGAATTCAGGAGTAACCAGCATCAGTGAAGGAATCTGGCGGTAGCCTGTAATTATTAGAATACCTGATTTCAGTGTATCTGCAAAGATTTGTTGAATAGGTTCTTAAATCGGGAACAAGCAAGATGTTTTTACGCTGCCTGAACATGGAGCTGACTATGGCAAACACCAAGAAGCCCAGCTAGAATCAATCACTAATTAAGTAACTTTATGATGGGGATTGTGTATGATTGCCAATGCTGTACAATAATTATATTTTTGTCTTAGACTGCAGCATCACTAATAACCGCTCTTCAAAATGAATCGATGTTAGCTGTTCAGTATCATGTTTCTATTAATGCAGTTGTGGTGGATTGAAATGGACTGGGCTGCTAGGTTTATGCAGCAATATTTGCCTCTGATCAGTATGTTGATTGTTGAACCATGATGTTATTGATTTTCATTCTGTTTCAAACTATAGTTCAATATTTATTATGTTACTAAGCGCACCTGACGCCAAATGATATTTTAAGGCCTCTCCAAAGAAGTAGCCAAATCTATTTTCTGCCTCTCGGTTATTGTCTGTTCAAAGGATGTACTCTATCAGCAGTTTCTGCCAACTTTCCAGTGTGCAAATACACTAAAAGCTTTGTCACCATGATCGCTGACCCTCTTACAGCAGGAGGAGCAGAACAGCAGCAGCTTGCGAAGGACATACCAACACCACAAATTTAGCATTGCTTCAAAGCATTTACAGCTTTGCACCTATTGTATATGAAACCCTGAACTTTCTTCCAGTGTCAGGGCAGGACTGAATGAAGCCACATTTACACTTTGGCCGGAAACATCACCCCCCACCCACAGGCAGTATGATGGCAGGGTTTCCAACAGGTTTATAAAAACAGCAAACTGGCAAACAGAACCCACTGGGGTGCACAGGTAAATACAGTCCCCCCTGGGTAGGGTAGGGGGGGGGGTGGAAGTTCATGCCCAGCAGAAGCTTGGCACTGCCCCTTCACAATGCTGGCAGGACTAAGGGGGCAGTGGTTGAGGAAGTACCAGGGATTCCGTGTCCATGGGGTGGAGGGGGAGGCTGGGTGTTAGGTGTCCATGGGGCAGGGAGATGTCTGCGGTGGTGGGATGGGGTTCTGTGGTTGCAGGGGGAGGCAGGGGATTTTGTGGTTGGGGGGGTGGGGTGTGGTTCCATGTTGGGGGGCTGCTTTTATTCTATTATCTTTTTGACATTGGGGTGTTCTTTAGAAAGGGCAACCCAATCAGCAAGAACCAAGCTTGCTGCATGAGTCCGCCTTGCCAATGTGATATCGTAGGAGCCCCTCCTTGATTTCCTTTGACTATGTGTCAGAAATATAGTGGGAAAAGGCAGCAGGGCAGCCAGCGGGCTACACATCGCTTTTCTCACCTAAACTGATACATAGGGTGGAATTTTCTGCTTTTCCTCTAAGTGCTGGACCATGTTGCCAGCACTTGAGGAGAAAAAAACTCCTGGAGATGTAGATTTGATTTGATTTATTATTGTCACATGTATTAGCATACAGTGAAAAGTATTGTTTCTTGTGCACTATACAGACAAAGCATGCCGTACATAGAGAAGGAAACGAGAGAGTGCAGAATGTAGTGTCATTGTCATAGCTAGGGTGTAGAGAAAGATCAACTTAATGAGAAGTAGGTCCATTCAAAAGTCTGAAGGCATCAGGGAAGAAGCTGTTCTTGAGTTGGTTGGTACGTAACCTCAGACTTTTGTATCTTTTTCCCGATGGGAGAAGGTGGAAGAGTGTATGTTCGGGGTGTGTGGGGTCCTTAATTATACGGGCTGCTTTTCCGAGGCAGCCGTAAGTGTAGACAGTTTCAATGGGTGGGAGGCTGGTTTGAGTGATGGACTGGACTTCGTTCATGACCCTTTGTAGTTTTTTGCAGTCTTGGGCAGAGCAGGATCCATACCAAGCTGTGGTACAACCAGAAAGGATGCTTTCTATGGTGCATCTGTAAAAGTTGGTGAGAGTCGTAGCGGACATGCCAAATTTCCTTAGTCTTCTGAGAAAGTAGAGGCATTGGTGGGCTTTCTTAACTATAATGTCAGCATGGGGGGACCAGGACAGGTTGTTGGTGATCTGGACACCTAAAAACTCGACCATTTCTACTTTGTCCCCATTGATGTAGTAAGAAGTTTAACAACACCAGGTTAAAGTCCAACAGGTTTATTTGGGAGCAAAAGCCACAAGCTTTCAGAGCCTTAAGGCACTGTTGGACTTTAACCTGGTGTTGTTAAACTTCTTACTGTGTTTACCCCAGTCCAACGCCGGCATCTCCACACCCATTGATGTAGACAGGGACATGTCCTCCACTACACTTCCTGAAGTCTATGACGATCTCCTTAGTTTTGTTGATATTGAGGGAGAGATTATTGTCATCGCACCAGTTCACCAGATTCTCTATCTGATTCCTGTACTCCGTCTCGTCATTGTTTGAGATCCGACCCACTGCGGTGGTGTCGTCAGCAAACTTGAAAATGGAGTTGGAGGGGAATTTGGCCACACAGTCATAGGTGTATAAGGAGTATAGTAAGGGGCTGAAAACACGGCCTTGTGAGCACCGGTGTTGAGGATGATTGTGGAGGAGGTGTTGTTGCCTATCCTTACTGATTGTGGTCTGTGGGTTCGGAAGTTCAGGATCCAGTCACAGAGGGAGGTGCCGAGCGAGCCCCAGGCCACGGAGTTTGGAGATGAGTTTTGTAGGAATAATGGTGTTGAAGGCTGAGCTGTAGTCAATAAATAGGAGTCTGACATAGGTGTCTTTGTTATCTAGGTGTTCCAGGGTTGAGTGCAGGGTCAGGGAGATGGCTTCTGCTGTGGACCTGTTGCAGTGGTAGGCGAACTGTTGTGGATCCAGGCAATTCGTGAGGCCGGAATTGATTCGTGCCATGACTAACCATTCAAAGCACTTCATAATGATGGATGTCAGAACAACCGGACGATAGTCAATAAGACACGGTGCTTGGCTTTTCTTTGGTACTGGAATGATGGTCGTCGTCTTGAAGCAGATAGGGACCTCAGATTGTTGTAAAGAGAGGTTGAAGATGTCCGCTCAGGATCTGAGTGCTCGTCCGGGTACCCCATCTCAGCCAGTCGCTTTCCGTGGGTTGACCTTCGAGAAAGCTGCTCTGACATCTGCAATGCTGTGTACCACGTCATCACGCTGGTGGGGTGTCTCTTTGAGCCCAGCCCAGCAGCAACATCGACTTTCCAGAGATCAGGACACGATTAGGGGTGGCACAGTGGCAAAGTGGTTAGCACTGCTGCCTCACAACTCCAGGGACCCGAGTTCGATTCCCGGCTTGGGTCACTGTCTGTGTGGAGTTTGTACGTTCCCCCCGTGTCTGTGTGGGTTTCCTCCGGGTGCACCGGTTTCCCCTCTCAGTCCAAAGATGTGCGGGTTAGGTTGATTGGCCAAGCTAAATTGCCCCTTAGTATCAGGGGGAGTAGCAGGGTAAATACATGGGATTATGGGGATAGGGTTTGAGTGGGATTGTGGTCGGTGCAGACTCGATGGGCTGAATGGCCTCCTTCTGCATTGTAGGAATTCTATGATTCTATGATTCTATTTCTAAAGGGCACCTTGATCTCCACTTAACAAAAGCCAAAGAACCCCGCACATGCACATGGGGCACCTTACCCCTCACCCTCCACCCCCCCGCCCCCGTACACGGGGACTGTCCTCCTCCAAGGGTAACCGCCCCCGATCCTCCCCCAGCATTGCCTACTGTCTCTGCCCTGGAACTGCTGGGGAGGTGCCGGGGGCAGTGCTAGGGGGCAGTGCCTGGCCATTGCCAGGGTACTGCCTGAGCACGTCCCTCTCCCTGGGACACCACCTGGTTTAAAAACCTGCTGTAAATCTCGCCGACATGACATCATGTGCGCAAAGGGGGAGATCCCAGCGGGGAAGCCTGGTAATAGTATTTAAATGTATTTAAAATGATGTTCTTGACCTTCCTGGGCAGGAACCTCATTACGTCAATGGTGGGGGAGTGGGGGCAATCGCATGCCAAGACCTTGCCGGTGAGCTTCTCGGTTTTGGCCTCTCGAAGGCCTTTGAGCCCACATCGCCATCTGCGCCCGCGGTGAGCAACCCGGCCATAGTCAAAGAATGAGAAAATTCCATCCATTATCACTTATGTCATCTTACAACTGTTCTCAACTTGATCAGGAACCTTGGATCCCCTTTCCAAGACCAGCCTATGATTTTTACATCATTCCTGTGCAGTGAGCAGCACGATAGAAGTTGACAGGTACATTTAAATGCATTATCTGCCCGCACATGGGAAATGCCAACAATGGCAGCATTGGACACTCAGTCATAGACTCACCTCCAGCTGTCCAGCAAGGCTGTGCCCACTCTACTCTAAAAAGTGAAAATAAATTTAGTACCGTACAGGGGGCTGTTAATGAAAAGTCAAGAACAAGCGTTAGCTACACTGAAAAGTTTAATGGTCAAAGTGATTTTTAAATAAAGGGATATTTATGACTGTGACCACAAAAGATGTTAATGTCTCTTCTGTTTGATTCCACATCACATGAGCAGTGCATGATTCTGAGGATGACTTTTGTTGTCCAAACACCGAAACACTGGATTTCAGTAAAATGAAAGGTTAACTCTGATACAGGGGAGAAATAAGCACTCCTTTTGTATAATGATTTGACTGCAGAGCTTTGCTGCCAGGCTTTTAGAGGCAGAATTATCTGTGACTTCAGGGAACCATCAATTTTGTCAGATAGTGGAGAAATATTTCCAATACGGGATAAGACTGACCTCTCTTAGAATGTAATACTCCCTGTAACGACACGCTCCATACAACAGCCCAGCAGTCAATCCGCAAAGCACACTTCTCATTGTGGAAGGCTGACCTTCAAACACATTTCCTTTAATTAGTCCAATTCTCTCCTGCAATACGTCAACTATTTGGGGCGGGACGGTGGCACAGTAGTTAGCAGGAATTCGGGTTCATGTTCCCGGCTTGGGTCACCGCCTGTGTGGAATTTGCACATTCTCCCCGTGTCTGCATAGGTTTTCTCTGGGTGCTCCGGTTTCCTCCCACAGTCCAAAGATGTGCAGGTTAGGTGGATTGGCCATGTTAAATTGCCCCTTAGTGTCCCAAGATTTGTAGGTTAGGGGGATTAATAGGGTTAATACTTGGGGTTACGGGGATAGGGCATGGGTGGGATTGTTGTCAGTGCAGACTCGATGGGCCGAATGGCCTCCTTCAGCACTGTAGGGATTCTATGATTCTATTTGGGTGGCACAGTGGTTAGCACTGCTGCCTCACAGTGCCACGGACCCGGGTTCGATTCTCAACTTGGGTCACTGTGTGGAGTCTGCATGTTCTCCCCGTGTCTGTGTGGGTTTCCTCCGGGTGCTGCGGTTTCCTCCCACAGTCCGAAAGCCGTGCTGGTTAGGTGCATTGGCCATGCTAAATTCTCCCTCAGCATACCCAAACAAGCGCTGGAGTGTGGTGACTGGGGGATTTTCCCAGTAACTTCATTGCAATGTTAATGTAAGCCTACTTGTGACACTAATAGATAAACTTTTATTTAATCTCTCTCTCTCCTCTATTTCTTTCAACTGTTCCTAATGTTACATGAGTACAAGACAGGTTGGTCACTCTTCACCTTTTGAATTCCTATCAGCCTTCTTCTTTAGGTTTACTGGGTGCTTTTACAGCTGGACGCAGGTAGTAACTATTAAATCTGAGGCTGAATCCAAACTGGCTTAAGGAACATGGAGCTGCAGCAGCAGAGATGGGATCCAATTCCTTACAGTGAGTCAGGGAATCTAGAGAAACAACAGAGGCCTGTGGTTATTCAAATTTAATCTGGATTATTATGTAAACAGTTGTACATGCGTTTATTTTAAAACAACACAACTGAGCTCCTATCACCAACAGGCTTAATTCAAAGCTTTGGGGTTTTTTTTGCAATGGAGTATTTAAACCTAACTGAGACAAACAAATGATACGAATCAACTTTCTTTTTAAAATTAATTTATGGGATGTGGGCATCGCTGGCTAGATCAGCATTTATTGCCCATGCCTAATTGCCCTTGAGAAGGTGAAGGTGAGCTGCCTTCTTGAACTGCCACAGTCCATGTGGTGTAGGTATACCCACGGTGCTGTGAGGGAGGGCATTCCAGGATTTTAAACCAGTAAAGGAATGGTGATGTATTTCCAAGTCAGGATGGTGAGTGACTAGGAGGGGAACCTTCAGGTGGGTGGTGTTCCCAGGTAACTGCAGCTCTTGTCCTTCTAGATGGTAGTGGCCGTGGGTTTGGAAGGTGCTGCCTAAGGAACCTTGATGTGTTCCTGCAGCGCACCTTGTAGATGGTACACACAGCTGCCTCTATTGTCAGGGGTGGAGGGCATGAATGTTTGTGGAAGGGGTAGCAATCAAGTGGATTCCTTTGCCCCGGATGGTGTTGAGCTTCTTGAGTGTTGTTGGAGCTGCACTCATCCAGGCGTCCCATTACACTCCTCACTTGTGCCTTGTAGATGGTGGACAGGCTTTGGGGAGTCAGGAGCTGAGTTACTCAGCACAGGATTCCTAGCCTTTCACCTGCTTTGACAGCCACAGTATTTATATCACTATTCCAATTCAGTTTCTTGTAATCCCAGGATGTTGAGAGTGGGGGATTCAGTGATGGTAATATCATTGAATGCCATGTTGGAGATGGTCATTGTCTGGCACTTGTGTGGCACAATTCTTTTATTATTAATTCACAGGATGTGGGCACCGCCAGTTGGACCAGCATTTATTGCCCATCCCCAACTGCCCTCCAGTTCAGAGCATTTGAGAGTCAATCACATTGCTGTGGATCTGGAGTCACATATAGGCCAAAGTTGGTAAGGATAGAAGATCTCCTTCCCTAAAGGAATCAGATGGGATTCCTTTTTATGGCAATCGACAATGATTTCATGGTCATCATTAGACTTTTAATTCCAGAATTTTATTCAATTCAAATTTCACCATCTGCCGTGGTGGGATTTGAACCCAGGTCCCCAGACCATTACCCTGGTCTCTGGATTACTAAACTAGTGACAATACCACTATGCCACTGCCTCTCATGTTACTTGCCACTTGTCAGCCCAATCCTGGATATTGTCCAAGTCTTGCTGCATTTAGAGATGGACTGCTTCAGTATCTGAGGAGTTGCGAATGGTGCTGAACATTGTGCAATCATCAGCGAACATCCCTCTTCTCACCTTATTATGGAAGGAAGGTCATTGATGAAGCAGCTGAAGATGGTTGGGGCTAGGTCACTACCCTGAGGAACTCCTGCAGAGACGTCCTGGAGCTGAGATGATTGATCTTCCAATTGCCACATCTTCCTTTGTACCAGGTATAACCCCAACCAGCAGAGGGCTTGCTGCGATTCCCATCGACTCCAATTTTACTAGAGTTCCCTGATGCCATACTCAGTCAAATGTTGCCTTGATGTGAATGGCAGTCGCTCTCACCCCTACCTCTTGTATTCAGCTCTTTGTCCATATTTGAACCAAGGCTATAATGAAGTCAGGAGCTGAGTGAACTTGGCGGAATCCACACTGAGCATCCGTGAGCAGGTTATTGCTGAATAAGTGTCATTTGGTAGCGCTGTTGATGATCCCTTGCATGACTTTGCTGATGATCGAGAGTCGACTGATGGGGCAGTAACTGGCCAGGTTGGGTTTGTCTTGTTTCTTGTGTACTGGACATACTTGGGCAATTTTCCACATTGCTGGGTAGATACCAGTGTTGTATTGGAACAGTTTGGCTAGGGCACGGCGTGTTCTGGAGCACAAGTCTTAAGTACTATTGCCAGAATATTATCAGGGCCCGTAGTCTTTGCAGTTCAGCCGTTTCTTGATATCAAATGGAGTGAATCGAATTGGCTGAAGACTGACATCTGTGATGGTGGGGACCTCCGGGGGAGGCTGAGATGGATCATCCACTTGGCACTTCTAGATGAAGATTGTTGCAAATGTTTCAGACTTATCTTTTGCATTGATGGGCTGGGCTCCTCCATCACTGAGAATGGGGATATCTGTGAGTTGTTTAATTGTCCACCACCATTCATGGCTGGATGTGGCAGGACTGCAGAGCTTAGATCTGATCTGTTGGTTGTGGGATCAGTTAGCTCTGCCTATTACTCACTGCTTATACTGTTGGGAATGCAAGTAGTCCTCTGTTGCAGCTTCACCAGGTTGACACATCATTTTTAGGTATGCCTGGTGTTGCTTCTGACATGCAATCCATATTGAACCAGAGTTGATCCCCTGGCTTGGTGGTAATGGTAGAGTAGGGGATATGCCATGAGGTTACAGGTTGTGGTTGAGTACATTCTGCTGCTGATGGCCCACAGCACCTCATGGATGCCCAGTTTTTAGCTGCTAGATCTGTTCGAAGTCTATCCCACTTAGCATGTGCCACACAACACGATGGAGGGCACCCTCAATGTGAAGATGAGACTGGGTCTCCAGAATGACTGTGCGGTGGTCACTCTTACTGATACAGTTATGGACAGATGCATCTGCGGCAGGCAGGCTGGTGAGGATGAGGTCAAGTATGTTTTTCCATCTTGTTGGTTCCCTCACCACCTTCCACAGACCCAGTCCATCAGCAATGTCCTTCAGTCTGTGGTGGTACCACTGAGCCACTCTTGGTGATAGACATTGAAATCCCCATCCAGAGTATGTTCTGTGCCCTTGCCACTCCAGTGCTTCCTCCAAGTGGTGTTCAACATGGAGGAGTACTGATTCATCAACCAAGGCGGCACGGTAGCACAGTGGTTAGCACTGCTGCTTCACAGCTCCAGTGGTCCCGGGTTCGATTCCCGGCTCGGGTCACTGTCTGTGTGGAGTTTGCACATTCTCCTCGTGTCTGCGTGGGTTTCCTCCGGGTGCTCCGGTTTCCTCCCACAGTCCAAAGATGTGCAGGTTAGGTTGATTGGCCAGGTTAAAAATTGCCCCTTAGAGTCCTGAGATGCGTGGATTAGCGGGTAAAATATGTATGGCCTGGGTGGGATATGTAGGGTCTGGGTGGGATTGTGGTCGGTGCAGACTCGATGGGCCGAATGGCCTCCTTCTGCACTGTAGGGATTCTATGATTCTATGATTCAAGGGGGAGACGGTACGTGGTAATCAGTGGGAGGTTTCCTTCCCCTTGTTTCCTTGCCCGCTTCTGCTGCCAGAGAGGATGGATAATTTGGCACTCAGCCAAAACTCCGTTCACTGCAGCGGGATGGGAGAATCCCATCAGTGTGACAGCCGGAGATTCCTGCCCACTGTCAATTGAAATATTCAGGCTCCATCTGTTAGTGTAAAACAGGTGATAGTGACTCAGCATCCAGTTTTACATCTCTCTTGATTTATTGAGTCAGGTGTAATTAAAATTTGGGAGAGATATAGGATGGCTCCAATTCGTTGTCAACTGTTTTACACTAACACACAAAATCAAAATGACCTCCCACGCATTGTGTTACAGTCTAAATAAAATTAGTCACACTGGAACTGAACACTGACCATCTGTAATTTTAGCATCTTGTTCAATCCTGGACCGAACTTTAGACTCTTTCATCCAACACCTAAAGTACTTACTTCCTCTTTCACCTGCCTCTGCTCTTATTTTTACCCTTCCGTCACTGAAACCCTTACTGTGAGTCTATCACAGCTAATCTTGCCTACTCAGATGGTTCCTTGCAAACCTCTCGTCCGCCACCCTTCATAAACTACAATTTGTCCAAATCTCTGCTGCACATATCCAGTATTAAGCCAGATCCCCTATCCCTCCTTTCTCTGACATACAATGGTTGCCAGTTTTCTAATGCATCACAGTTAGTATCTATGCTTTTGCCTAAAGATCAATCCACTTCTTTGCCTTATTTAATCTTCAAGTCTTCTATCTGCTTCTGATGCTCAGTTCCCCTGATGCCAGCCTCTATTTCCCCTCCTTTTCCCCATCAGAGCTGGCAAGATCCTGCACCTTAGGACCCTTTACCTAAACATCTCCATGTCTAGAGCTTTTAATCATTTCATCAAGACCTATTCTTTTGTCATAGTTGTTGGTTGCTCCCCCCTCAAGCCTGCACCGACTCTGTCAGGGTATCTTGCCCAGGTCCACCTCCCCCTACCCTATCCTCGTAACCCTGCACATTTACCATGGCCAATCCACCTAACCTGCACATCTTTGGACTGTGGGAGGAAACCGGAGCACCCGGAGGAAACTCATGCAGACACAGGGAGAATGTGCAAACTCCAAACAGATAGTCACCCAAGGCTGGAATTGGACCCAGGGCCCTGGCACTATGAGGCAGCAGTGCTAACCACTCTGCCACCGTGCCAAATAGTACAAACTGGTGAAAGGCAAAGCCAGGACTGATGTCAGGAAATACTTCTGCTCACAGTGTGTAATCAATACCTGAAACTGTTTCCAGAAAGGATAGTGGAAACACAGATTCTGAAGATCTTCCATGCGAGTTAGATGCTCTGATGGGAAGATGACGGATTTTACTGGAAGGAGGTGTTAGGTTGGCCAGAGGCCTACGATTGCATTATGACAGGCAATTTATACAAATAAAACCCCATTACAAAAGTTTAAGTAGGAATTACATTGGAAATGTGAACTTAAAGAATGACAGAAATTGTGTTACGACTGGGATGGGAGGAGTTTGCAGTTTGATTAGCACCCACTACTCCACAAGTCACACATTTAAAAGTTTGATTCACTCACCAAAATGGCCAATTGTTTACCTTCGCTACTGTCAGCCAGAATAAAAGAGGCAAACATGTTAGTTTATTATCAAACCAGTCTCATCAAATAGAAAGACAAAGCTTATTAACATGCACTGTCAAATATGAAAGCATACAAATTACTCTTCTGAGATTCCTAAGTCTCACAAATACAGACACACACACACACATACATACACTCACACACGTGCACACACACACCCACACTCACACTCACACACGTGCACACACACACATTCACACGCACGTACACTCACACACACACATGCACATATACTCACACACACATACGCTCACACACGTGTGCACACACACTCACGCACACATATACTTACACACACATACGCTCACACATGTGTGCACACACATACACTCACACACATGCACACACACACACACTCAAATACACATACACACACACACACACACACTCACATGCACATACGCTCATACACACTCACACGCACATACACTCACACACACACAGATGTACACACACACCCAAGCATACACACACGCACATATACACACACACACTCACGCGCACACACATACACACACACACACACACACAATGGAAAAGGTTAGTGTCTCTGGTTCGAGGGAGTAGGAAAGGTGGTGAAGTCCTTGAAATGGCGTCTGGATTATATGGTTGCTCTCTTGGTGCTAATCTGCAAAACAATCAATGATCTTTAAACTACTTTTCAGATGAGCTTGAGGAACACCTACAGGTACTCTATTCCAGCGGGTAGAGCAACTTTGGAGCAGTTTATATTCACTTCTGCCTGTGGGCTGTCTCAGGATGCAGGCAAGGCTGTTGTCTTCTTCTGTCCATCTGAAGCCAAGGTGTTGAGGGTACTTGCTGTCGTCTTACTTGAGATCATCTAACTGAGCATGTTTTTATTTGAGGGCCATGTATATGACACAAAGTTCCTATCCAGAAACCCTAATCCCTCATGTCATCATTTTCAGTCATTCTGTCATGTAAATGGAAAAATGCAGTATCTCACAAACAGCTGCCATCTAAAAGCTTGGAGGCAAAGCTTATGATCTGAAACTGCTGAACTCATTGTTGAGTCAAGAAGGTTGTATAGTGCCTAATCGAAAGATAAGATGCTATTCCTTGAGCTTCATTGGACAAGGCCAGAATGGGAATGGACAGAGAATTCAAATGTCAGCCAACTGAAGCCTCATGTTATGAGAAAGCAACTACTCATAACAACAACATCAAAAGAGAACTGGGAGTTAAATTCTCAAAGATAGAGAATAAATGATATAAAGGATTAGGGTTGTGATTTCATCAATGAAAAGGATTAAAAGTTTAAATGCATTCAGCAAAGAATTGCATGATAGTGTTACAAACCATAACACACTATCAGCCAGTATTCTTTTTTACAATACCCACCACGTTTTGAGTTTTACTGTGATTCTTGTTCATTTGCCGATCACTATTAAAGTGGACCACGCTGTGAAAAGGACATTTGATACTCTCCAGTGTAGTAACTATAAGTGCGTACATAGCACTTAACTTGTTTTGACAGCTGAATAATTAAGGTAATGTATCGTCTGACATTTCAGTTAAAAATGACCATAATCAGTAATGTGAAATACATGTTAATCTTTAATTATTTTCCTGTCATTAATGAAAACAGAAATCTAATCACAATCAACTGATTCATATTGATCATCTGAAACCAGAGATTAGATCAGAGTTATCTGGTACTCTGTACAGAATACATTGGCTGGTGCATATTTTATTACATAGCATGTTAACCTGCCAGCTAAATGCTTTAATGAGGGATATATTTCACATTATAAGCTTCTGTTCCTTTTGGTATGCTGTGTGATGTATGACCATTGAGGTGTCAGTTTGTCCTGTATTGTTAGTACTTTGAACAAGAACTATGCAAAAACATCAGTGGAGCACATTTTCAAGAAAATATTAAACATCTGTATCATTTCATCTTTTAAAAGAAGTGGCAATTTTAACAATAAACCGAAGTCTTGGGCAGATTTTAGGCTCTGTTAAGTTCCATAAATAGGTACATTTTGACCACAGCAGAATGGAAATATATGAGAAGATCCTGGTCCCCCCCATGCTGACACTATAGTTAAGAAAGCCCACCAATGTCTCTACTTCCTCAGAAGACTAAGGAAATTTGGCATGTCCGCTACAACTCTCACCAACTTTTACAGATGCACCATAGAAAGCATTCTTTCTGTTATATCACAGCTTAGTATGGCTCCTGCTCTGCCCAAGACCGCAAGAAACTACAAAAGGTTGTGAATGTAACCCAATCTATCACGCAAACCAGCCTCCCATCCATTGACTCTGTCTACAGTTCCCGCTGCTTTGGCAAAGCAGCCAGCATAATCAAGGACCCCACGCACCCCGGACATTCTCTCTTCCACCTTCTTCCGTCGGGAAAAAGATACAAAAGTCTGAGGTCACGTACCAACCAACTCAAGAACAGCTTCTTCCCTGCTGCCATCAGACTTTTGAATGGATCTACCTCGCATTAAGTTGATCTTTCTCTATACCCTAGCTATGACTATAACACCACATTCTGCACTCTCTCCTTTCCTTCTCTATGAACGGTATGCTTTGTCTGTATGGCGGGCAAGAAACAATTCTTTTCACTATATACTAATACATGTGACAATAATAAATCAAATCAAAGATCAGTTTTCCTCAATATTTGCCCATGATGTGCATTGTTAACAGCTCTGATCATCTTTTTAATAATGCATGAAGCTTCTCTTAGAAAAAAGCAGATACTTAATTTTATTATTTTAATGATAGGCAATGATGACATAGGCATTCTGCTCCTTCACCTAGTTTACACTGGATCTTGACTCAAACACTCATAAATATCAACATCCAGGATGCTACGGTCAACATGAAGATTTAAAAGGGATAAAGAAAGTCATATTAATGCATTAGCACAATGATTGCTAAGAGCATTTGTCTACCTCTCCCCTTGCTATTTTCTCTGCTTATTTTTTCTTAAGGCTTTTTACCACAAGCATTGGAACTGTTAATTCAGTAAATGATGAAAAACTGTGACATTATTGAAGATGCTATCTTCAGATAGGACATTAAATCAAGGGTCTCTCACTTGCCCAGTGAATGTTAAGGAATACTTGGGACAATTGGAAAAAGAACAAATATTCTCTTAATGACCTGGCCAACTGTCTTCTCTCAGCTAACCACACAGAAAAACAAATTTACTGGTAATTCAGTTCCCTGTCGCTTGTGGGACTTTGTTAGCATATCTAGAAGTAACTTGTGTGAAGTTGTTTGATGCATTGGAGGAATGTTTTGGTGAACTGTGCATTGCTCCTGTTAACTAGCACTCAAACCAGTTTGGTTCAGCATCTACATTACACAGAGTTGCCAGCATGAAGCCTCCTCCCCAATAAGCAGCTTGCTGATTTGGACATCGGAAATTAGGTGACCAATTGATAAGGGCCCACAAGAGCATCTTAAAGGGGAGGTGTTGAAATTCTGGGAGTTGAAGGGAACACCACTTTAAAGCACTAACACTTTTGCAGGACATATAATATGAAATTCACTCAGCTTCCACCGGGGCGGCACGGTGGCACTTTTGCCTCACAGTGTCAGGGACCCGGGTTCAATTCCGGCCTCAGGCAACCTTCTGTGTGAAGTTTGCACGTTCTCCCCGTGTTTGTATGGGTTCCTTCGAGTGCTGCGGTTTCCTCCCACACTCGAAAGATTTGCAGGTTAGGTGGATTGGCCATGCTAAATTGCCCCTCAGTATCAGGGATTAGCAGGGTAAATATGTGAGGTTACGGGGATAGGGCCTGGGTGGGATTGTGGCCGGTGCAGGCTCGAAGGGCCAAATGGCCTCCTTCTGCACTGTAAAGATTCTATGATTCTATGACTGCACAAGAGAATTCAGTAAAAATGTGCACCAAAGATGCACCCAGTTTTCCATCCCTTGTATCATCTGCACTTGGTAGGGAAGGAGCAGAGATTATGTGTAAACACAGGCACGTAGAGACAATTGGGGCCCTAACTGCACCATCTGAATACAGTTAGCAAACATTCAGACAGCTTCTTCAGGGATTCCAGCCATTACGACTGAGGTGACCCTGAAAATTAGAATGGGTTTAGAGATAAGTTGGCATTTTAACGATGAGCTATTTTAGTTCAACATTTATAAGTGCAAACTGTGTTGTGAAGATATGAAAATTGGCCTCATAATAGGTGATACTGTGTAAAGTTTTTATTGTTTGAGTTATGGCAGGTTGTACTGCTGCTAAACTTTCAAGAGGCTACTTTGGAATGATAAAGAAAGTGACATTTTTAGCATCCTGTTCTTATCACATTCTACCAAAAATAACTCCTACTCAATGCTATTCCAACAGAAAATAATCTTTCTTAATACCTTGCCATGCAATCCTCATTCACGCTAATTTATACTTACACATGGAAGTCTATACTAGCAAAAACTGACCAACTTAAAGTGCCCTAAATATAACCTTTTGATATGAGGTTAAGTAATGGTACAGTGAGGCCACTGGCTTGTCTACATTTAACCTGCAGATGTAAAAAAAACAATGACCCATAACGTCTTGGTTCCCCAGCATTGCATTTGGGTGGTAACTCAATGATGTACTAGGGAATTCCCCCGAGGAAGTTTGCACATAAGGATTTACCCGGCAATTGCCTGGAGGAGCTAACTTCCCCTGGAAAATTGTGGTGGGCTGGGAACCATCAAACAAAGTGATTTAAATTACTAACTTTGGATGGTTCTGCCAATTTTATCCTATGATTACTCTGGAAGAGTTAGAAGGAATCCCCACCCTCCCTGGTCAGTCCCCTTCTGGTCTAATCTGCCCCCGACCTGACCTGGCCCATTGACGCCCCCACCTCCTTCCTTCCCAGTCTCCCCACCTCTCCCTCCCAATCTCCCCCCTGTGCTCTTGCCTTCCTGACTCCACCCCGCCCCCTCCCGTCCTCCTGCCCAATTATCTTTGAAACTTACCTCCTCCAATAAATTGTCCCTTTAAACATCCCATTTATGGCAGTCACTCCATGCCAATGCAGCCAGGGGCACGCTTCACCGCTCATGTCTCACCCAGCCTCAGTGAGGAAGCCACATGGTGGGGTATTGTCAGCATGTTTTAAAATAAGTAACACTTCCCATTTTCTTACCAATCTGTATTGCCTCTCCTGAAAAGAGTGATCCAATGCAGCACATGACCAGAACTTGTGCCTGAGCTTAATTGATATCAACCATTCATAGAATCTTACAGTGCAGAAGCAGGCCATTTGGCCCATTGAGTCTGCACCGACCACAATCCCACCCAGGCTCTATCCCATAACCCCATGCATTTACCCTAGTTAGTCCCCTGACACAAAGGGGCAATTTAACATGGCCAATCCACCAAACTTGCATATCTTTGGACTATGGGAGGAAACCGGAGCACCCAGAGGAAACCCACGCAGACACGGGGAGAATGTGCAGACTCCACACAGACAGTGACCCAAGCTGGGAATCGAACCTGGGTCTCTGACGCCGTGAGGCAGCAGTGCTAACCACTGTGCCACCGTGCCGCCCTATTCATTCAACTGCAAGGTGCATCAGTGTTCAGTCTGACCTGAGTGCTGAGACACTTGAGCAAGAGTAAACAGAGCGGAATTAAGAGCAGCTTCCCTATTATTGCCCATCCCTGGCCTGGGAATGTTTGGTCCAGTTGCAGTGCCTTTGACACTATGGGCCTGATTTTACCATTTTGAGTCTAAGTGCCGAATCTGGGCGTCAAATAGATCCGCGCCTGGAATCCTCTTTCCAGCGCGCCCATACGCTTTTTGCCGGCTCTGGTCCGATTCGCGCTGTGGGCGGGGCTTAGCGCTGCCAGACTGATCGGAGATCTGAACTGTGCATACGCAGTTCGAAAAAAAATCCAAAGCAGCGCGCCTGGGCGGGGAGAAAAAAGCAGAGAGAGCGGCTCTCTGACCCAGATCATCTGGTGGGGTGGAACCCAGATCACCCTCTTGGGGGGGGGGGGGGAGGAGGAGAGGGGGTGGGACCCAGATCACCCTCTGGGGGAGGGGGGAGGTGGGAGGAGGAGAGGGGGTGTGACGGGTCCATTTGGTTCACCAAGTCAGTTACAACACTGCGTTCAGCATCTACTGAACCATCTTGGATACAAAGGATAATGGCATTAGGGTTCTGCCTGTAAGCCTTGCTTATGCTAAAAATTATATCCTTGGTGTCGGCAGCCATTCCTGATGTTACAGTACTGATAACACCAGGAAGATCGACCAGTACCATTCATTATCCTTTGTATCCAAGATGGGTCAGTAGATGCTGAACGCAGTATTGTAACTGACTTGGTGAGCCAGATGAACCCACAAGGCAGAAGGACCATCTTTGTGTTGACCAAAGTGGATCTAGCTGAGGAACATACAGCTTATCTTGCTAACGGAAGGATGGTGGAAGGAGACCAGCGATCGAGGTAGGTTGGGGGTGTGCTCTGCCGAGGGGGCCTGCCTCCCAGGGGGGTCCAATCCCGTGGGGAGTGGGGGGGGGTCTGCCGGGGGGGTCTGCCTCCCAGAGGGTCTGATCTGGGGGGGGTGGGGGGGTGGTCTGCCAGGGTGGTTAGCAAGGGGGGGGTCCGCGAAGGATGGTCGAGGAGGATGGTGACTTCACAAGGGCAGAGAGGGCTTCGGAGGTTCCCCTGCAGAATAGAAATCCACTTCGGACTTTTATTCTGCAGGTTGCTAAAAGCGCGGACGCAGATCGGGCCAGAAGACGGTAAAGTGGGATTTGGCGGTAGAGTTGGGCACGCGGTTCATTAAGTCGATTTAAATGCATGCAAGTGCATTTAAATGGTCGGGCCGCCCGATTCAGGCGCGGGTCTGGCCCGCACCCGAATGGGGTGTCGGTAAAGCCGCGATCTGCTCGGAATCGGGTGCAGATCGCGGTATAGGCCCGACGCCCAACTTTACTGCGATTTCGCACCCGAAAACAGGCGCGAAGTTTCGGTAAAATCGGGCCCTATGTTCATGCACAGGGCAGTCGAGGTAAGTCTAGTTGCAGCGTTGTGTCTAGACTGCATTTTAGCATCGCTCGGAGTTTAACTGCATTGAAATATTTCACCTAATTGCAGGCAGCATCAATTATAAAACAAATGCTGCAATGAAGTATCAAAGAATTTGACGCAGCCAAACCCTTTAACCAGAAGGATGTGACTGGTGGCGGTTAACTGAAAATACGCAGCATGTGAATGTACATTTGATATTCAAATGACAAATTGCAGTAGGTCCATTGTTAACTGAAGAATAAAGATTTGACCACCAGCCAAAGCCTGCCCAGAACCAAGGTCAGTTGGCAGACTCTGATCTGCTGCCGCTTACTGTGTGATTAATGCTGGCAGTTTTATGATGTGTTGGAAATTCAATGGTTCTTGTTACATTGGAAAGTGGAAGCTATAAGTGAACCAAGGTTGAAGTGGACTAAAATAAAAACAAAGGAATATTAACACAAATCTCTCCCAATGCCGTGATGAGTAAATGGAGATTCAAATTTAGCTCTGAGGTACATACGTTAGCAAGCTTCCAGATTCCATTTCTGGTCACTGTTTTGTGTGCTGATCTCAATCAGGGCGGCGATAGAGATGCTACAATTGGGCTCAATACAGTACCAAAGACTGTATTTCAGGGTTCTCACCCCTAATAGATCTTAATTCTGTAACTCTTGCCAAGAGCGTGTCTGTAAATCTTGTGTCTCAAACAGAATGTATGTACTGCCCATAATCGGTATATTTTACATGGAAAGAGGCGTGCCTACTCTTACTTTTGGAGTATGTATTGTTACGATCCCGGTTTATATTACTATCAGATGAGGAGACCTCAAATTGGAACCCTGGCTCTAAAGATGACCAGAATTCTCCTGCTGTTCCCCGCCACCACTGCAAGTGAGGACGGAGAATTTGACTCTCAGCCAAATCTTTGTTCACTGCAGCAGGACCAAAGAAAGCGTGAATGGCTGGAGAATTCCGGCCTATAACTTTAACTTTTCTTAGAAATCGTGGAGGAACAGTCTACCGAATAGTTTTTAACAGCAAGAAAAAAGCATTTATTAGACATGTAACGTTTGATTATAATACAATACTCCTTCACTCCCCTTAGCTTCACAAATATACACAGATTCAAGGATAACACCCCACTCTGAAACCAAATGGCCAATGCCACTGAATCAAACTTCCGTGGATTTCTCCTCAAATTCCCCCAGATGATTGTCGCAAGAATGTTTCCAAGCTCCACTCAAAAAAAAACACTTTAAAATCTTCTTTCAATCAATGCTTTCCATCAGTGATTTTCATCAAGAATCCACTTCCAGGTTTTACAAGTATCGCTTCAGACAAGGTTCCGCCCCACTGTTTAAAAAGGATCCGCCTCCAAGTTTTCTAATTCACTTTTCAGGATTCCTTTATGTTGAATGCTTTCACACAAACTCCAAGATCCAGCTACCGATTGCTCCACAATTATTTCAACTGACGTCTCACAAACTGTAATAAGATGTCGCAAACCTTAGAACCACTTGAGATATCTTTCTGGCCTCTGATTAGCTAACTCCTTTTCAGCTGTCTGTCTTCACTGAACAGTATCCTGTTCTAGTCCGCATTTCCTCTGTTCAGGTTTTTTGGAATCTCCTCTTAGATTTCTGGCACTGGTTTTCTTAACCATTATTCCATTGTATGGCTTTTCCTCTAGCAAAGCTGAGAGAGATGTTCCATCTCTAGCTGCCTGTCACCAACTGCTATGAATGCAGTTAAGAACAATCACAAAAGGCCATCCTACCATAAAGGTGCCCCAGTTGCTAAGCAACCACTCTTTCCTTCTCCAACATTTTATTTACTTATCACTAAGCACAATAGAGGCACAGTTTGAACAGACCAAAACCCCCACACATGCAAATGCCTTTTTCTAACATGAATCTAATTAGAGTTTTTACCTCTCTTACACAGAACCACTTAATTAACCCCATTTAAATCTATATCTTATTTCTAATATTTAATAAATAGAGATCACTTCAAACTGTATATGTTTTCCTGACACCTTCCCCTTTGAATACCTATGAAGATTTCTTTACACTGGTTTTACATCCACTTCATATAAACATAACGCCACAAATATCTGACAAGATCACTTATTAGATCTTACAAGTAAACTTATCTTATTTCACAATTACACATTTCATTTTATAATTTCAATGATTTACCCAATACAAACTAATAGATATAACAATGTTATCATAACGTATGTTTTGTGTTTCTTTTCTTTTGGTTTCCAGTTTTCAACACAGAAAAAATGTTTCATTTAGGCCTACACTGCAATTGTCGTTTTTGTTACTTGGAGGCACAGTTCCACTCTCAACCCCACTTCCCAAAGTCACATATGATAAATTCGCATTTCAATTTAACAAAGTCAAAATGTCATTTTTGTGCATTGGCATCAGGTTTGTGGAGGTGGGCATTTTCCGATTAGAATAAATATCATAGAAATCATAGAATCCCTACAGTGCAGAAGGAGGCCATTCGGCCCATTGAGTCTGCACCGACCACAATCCCACCCAGGCCTTACCCCCACATATTTACCCGCTAATCCCTCGAACCTACGCATCTCAGGACCCTAAGGGGCAATTTTTAACCTGACCAATCAACCTAACCCGCACATCTTTGGACTGTGGGAGGAAACCGGAGCACCCGGAGGAAACCCACGCAGACACGAGGAGAATGTGCAAACTCCACACAGACAGTGACCCGAGCCGGGAATCGAACCCAGGTCCCTGGAGCTGTGAAGCAGCAGTGCTAACCACTGTGCTACCGTGCCGCCCAAATATAGTGGCAACTGAAACCATTCAGCATAATTTTTCTCCAGATTCTTGTGCAAGATCCTTGGGGATCTTACAGGTCAAAGGCAGGTGATATAAATTTAGGTATGTCATAGATACCTCTGTCAGTTTGGCAATATTAGTCAGCCCCATTAGCAGGCTGGCTGTCATTTATTATAGAAGTTGACTGACACTGCACTTGTATGTTAGCATGACTTCCAAGTTTAACCCACTATGCACTGAACTGGATATTCAGGAGTTCCACATATGTCAATCACTTGATAGGTAGACCAAACAAATACTTACGTACGAACATAAGAACATATGAATTTGGAGCTGGAACAGGCCACTTGACCCCTCAAGCCTGCTCCATTATTCATGGCTGATCTGATTGTAACCTCAACTCCACATTCCTGCCTAACCCTGATAACCTTTCACCACCCCCCGCCTTGTTAATCAAGAATCTATCTAGATCTGCCTTAAAAATCTTCAAAGATTTACCTTTGCTCACATTATATTCCTTTTGTCAGGTCTTTGCCCATTCACTTGACTATCTGTATGCCCTTGTAGCTTCCTTGTTTCCTCTTCATTACCTACTATCCTACCTATCTTGGTGTCATCAGCAATTTTAGCAATCATACATTTGGTTCCTTCATCCAAATCATTTATATAAATTGTAAACAGTTGAGGTCCCAGCATTGATCCATGTGGCACACCAATCATTACATCTTGCCAACCTGAAAAAGACCCATTTTTGCTTCCTCTGTATTTTATGTTAGCTAGCCAGTCTTCAATCCATGCCAATATGTTACCTCCTACACCATGAGCTTTTATTTTACATAATAACTTTTGATGTGTATCAAATGCCTTCTAGAAATCTAAGTACAGTACATCTACCGGTACATAGATCATAGAATCCATACAGTGCAGAAGGAGGCCATTTGGCCCTTGGGTCTGGACCAACCACAATCCCACCCATCCCTATCTCCGTAGGCCCACATATTTACCCTGCTAGTCCCCCTGACACTAAGGGGCAATTTACTATGGCCAATCAACCTAACCTGCACATCTTTTGGACTGTGGGAGAAAACCGGAGCACCGGAGGAAACCCACACAGACACGAGGAGAATGTGCAAATTCCACACAGACAGTGACCAAGCCGGGAATCGAACCCCTTTATCCACAGCATATGCGACTTCTTCAACAAATTCTAATAAATTGGTTAAACAATGTTGACTCAAGGCAATGATTGTCTTGAATTTTTCCAAGTGCCCTCCTATAATATCTTTAATAATGGCTGAACAGATGTTAGCTAACTGGCTTGTAGTTTTCTGCTTTCTGTCTCCCTCCTTTTCTGAATCATGGAGTTACATTTGCTATCTTGCAATCTAATGGTACCTTCCCCAAATCTGGAAAATTTTGGAAAATTAAAACCAATGCATCAACTATCGCATTAGCCATTTCTTTCAAGACCTTAGGGTGAAGTCCATCCAGACCCGGGATTTGTCGTCCACAGACCCAATAATTTACTCAATACCATTTCCCTGGTGATTATAATTTTCCTGAGTTCCTCCCTCGCTGCCATTGCCTGATTTACAACTGTTTCTGGGATGTTACTTGTGTCCACCATAATGAGGACAAATGCAAAACACCTATTTAATTCATCCACCATCACCCTACTTTCCATTACCAATTCCCCAGATGCACTTTCTATAGGACCAATGTACACTTTCTTAACTCTTATATAAATATCTATCAAAACTCTTACGGTCTGTCCTTATATTACTAGCTACCTTTCTCTCATACTCTAGTTTCCTCCCTCCTTATCATTCTTTAATGTTCTTTATATTCTTTCCAATTTTCTGACCTGCCCTCATCCTTGTGCAAATATATGCTTTTTATTTAAGTTTAATAATGTCTTTAACTTTTTTAGTTAACCTCCCATTGGAATTTTTCTTTCTCATTGGAATGTGACTATTCTTATTAATCTGAAATATCCCTTTAAATGTCTGCCATTGAACCTCTGTTAATCTATCCCTTAAGCACATCTGCCATTTCACTATAGTTAGCTCTGCTTTTATACCCTTATTTAAGTTTAAAGTGCTAATCTTGGGTGGACTCTTCTCTCCCTCAAACTGAATGTAAAATTCAATCATATTATGATCACTGCTACCTATCAATGCCTTCTCTATGAGGTTATCAATTAATCCTGTCTCATTACACAATGTGAAGATGCCGGCGTTGGACTGGGGTAAACACAGTAAGGAGTCTAACAACACCAGGTTAAAGTCCAACAGGTTTATTTGGTAGCAAACGTCACTAGTGTTCTTCTAGGAAACTATCTTGAAAACATTCTATGAACATCTATGCTACCTTTGTGCACCTGATTTTTCCAACTATGTGTACATTAAAATCTTTCTGACAAGCTCCCATTACCTCTTCCTTTATGTGTCCCACTATGCAGTTACCACTCCCCACAAATGATTTCTTGCCTTTATAATATCTCATCTCAACCTCAACTGCTTCTACATTCCAGTTTCCTGAACTTAGGTCATCCCTCTCTGATGTGCTAATACCATATGTAATTACCAAAGCCAACACTCCACCCTATCTTCACTTGCTGTCCTTCCTAAATGTCCTATATTTAGATCCCAATCTATGTCATCCTTTAGTCATATCTCTGTAATGACTATCAGACCATAATTATTCATTTCCATTTGTGCTATCAGTTCATCTGTTTTGTATTGAATGCTACAGTTTTAAGTTTTAAAGTTTATTTATTAGTGTCACAAGTAGGCTTACATTAACACATCAATGAAGCCACTGTGAAAATCCTCTAGTCGCCACACTCCTGCGCCTGTTCGGGTACACTGAGGGAGAATTTAGCTTGGCCAATGCACCTCAACAATACGTCTTTCAGATTGAGGGAAGAAACCAGAGAATCGGAGGAAACCCACGCAGACACGGGGAGAACATGCAGACTCCACACAGACAGTGATCCAAGCCGGGAATCAAACACAGGTCCCTGGCACTGTGAGGCAGCAGTGCTAACAACTGTGTCTCTATGCTGCCCATTCATTTAACTCCAGAGCCTTTAGTTTTGTCCTTTCATTAGTTTTGTAGCATCTAGCCTTACCGACTGACTTACTCTTAGATTTGTACTCTCTGTCCCCTCCTGTAATGGTCTGTTTATCATTTCTCGTATTAGTAGCTTTCTTTCTTGCCTGGACTCTACTCTTCGATATACCACTTCTTCCCAAATTTGATACCTTGCCCCCACTATTCAGTTTAAGAACCTCTCTACTTCCCTGGTTATACGGCTTGCTAGAACATCAGCCCCAGCATGGTTCAAATGTGGACCATAAGACCTAGAAGCAGAATTAGGCCACTCGGCCCATCGAGTCTGTTCTGCCATTCAATCATGGCCAATATTTTTCTCATCGCCACTCTCCTGCCTTTTCCCCATAACCCCTGATCCCCTTATTAATCAAGAACATATCTATCTCTGTACTATCCCAATGGTATAGCTCCCACTTTCCCCAGTACTGGTACCAGTGCCACCCGAACTGGAACCCACATCTCCCACACCAGTCTTCGAGCCACACTTTCATTTCTCTCATCTTATTTGTCCTACACCAATTTGCACGTGGCTTAAGTAATAATCCAGAAATTATTACATTTGAGGTTCTGCTTCTGCATTTGGCAAGACATGACTTAATTGGAGACATCAAGCTGTTTTATTTCCCAGCAATAGGGTTATATTTAGATTCAGTTGTGCCAATCAATACCACTTGTCTTGGTGCAATAAACCAAAATAATGAAGCTGGTATACCTCCATCAATGGGTCATTTAACGACTTAAAGAGAATAACTCAACCCAGGGCAGAACCTTCTCTCCCAGTTGTCTTTCATCATTTCTTCAATGAATCTGATGCAGCGCTGGTTTTTAATTAAAATGGCTGTTTAATGACACACTCAGCCACTCCCACCTATCACCCAAGCCTACCCAGCCCACTGAAGAGTGGAATCCATCAATCTAACATGGCAAAGAGCACTGATGAAAATGAGAAGAGTTCCTGCAGCGTCAGTGAATATCAATAAGTTAAGCTATTGTCTGCAGTATGCCGATTCAGATACACATTTACATTCTAACCTCCATCTCCCAACCAGGTTGTGCAAATTTAGTTTCCTGAGATTTGGGTTTAGCTCAATGGTCTCGTTACGAAGCTCAATCCTGGTGCAGGATAGTAAGTCATTTTGTTTTTCATGAAGACAGTTTGCTTTATGTTGCTACTATGATTCTGATCCCTTATTTCAAATCACATTAAGACACAAGGACAACAAGTAACCTTTTAGCATGCTGTTAGATTACACAGGGCTGACACAACCGCAACTGCAAACTGTATATTGCTATCCACACGCCAGCAATTGCATATATAACAAAGGAGTTTTCACGTTCTCTATATGTCTGCGTGGGTTTCCTCCGGGTACTCCAGTTTCCCCCCACACTCTAAAGATGTGCAGGTTAGGTTGATTGGCCAAGCTAAATTGCCCCTTAGTGTCAGGGGGATTAGCAGGGTAAATACGTGGGGTTATGGGGATAGGGCCTGGGTGGAATTGTTGTTTGCTCGATGGGCCGAATGGCCATCTTCTCCACTGCAGGGATTCTACTCTATTCTATTCAGTTAGCCATCACTAATTGTCATTTGTCAGCTTTCAGGGACAGGGAAGGAATAGATGCCAACACTTTAGTTATATTTTCACAATGTTCAGGGTAGATCTCACCAAGGGCTACATTTTCCTGTGGGTTTTGGGAGCCTGACATTGAGACCATTTGAGCGACCCAAAGCCTCATTTTTGGCAGCACCCTTGGTGACACTGTGTGTGTGTGTGTGTGGGGGGGGGGGGGAGGGGGAGGGTCTGTGGGTTGTGGTGAGATGGAGTTGATGGGCGGGGCGAGCCAGTAAAATTCCACCCTAAGTCTCAGAGTTTAGACGAGTGAGAGGAGATCTCATAGAAACTTATAAAATTCTAACAGGGTTGGACAGGGTAGATTCAGAAAGAATGGCCACGATTCTCCCATCGCAACCCGTACATTTTCTGTTGGGTCGCGGTGCATCTCCGGCCTTGAACAGGGATTTGCACATGCGTCGGGAACGCATGCGCATCTCCCAGAGCCGGGGAACAGTCAGAGTTCGGACCATGCTGGAAACCGGCGGGAAGAGAGGGAAGTAATTTAAATCTTTTCTGCATGTATTTTAAATATGTTTATTAGTTAATCATCGGGAACTTACCGGTCCCGATTGAATCTCCCACCCCGCCAGGAGTGCTTCATTCCGGCGGGTTTCAGACTCGCTCCCCACGTTTGGGGAACTAGCAGGAGACCCCGCCAGAATGAAGGGGGGCCCCCCAGGGGGTCAGGTGGTGGGGGGGGTGGTGCCCCCGGAGCATGGGCACCCTGTACCCCTTGGCACTGCCTAAGGGGCAGAGTGCCCATGCCCAGGGGTACCTTGGCACTGCCCACTGGTCATCAGGCAGTGCCAAGGGGGGTGGGACATATTGTGGGCGGGGCCTAAGGGTGATCGGTGGGAGTGGGGGGTCCTGCTGCCACTCTGCAGACAGGATCGGTCTGGGATGGAGGGAGGGCAGCGATTGGGGCGGGCTGGGGGAGGGGGTGGTCTGCCGGGGGTGAGGGGTGGGCCTGCATCCGGGGGGGGGGGATCTGACCCCAGAGGGGTCAGCGGGGGTGGCCTCCCGGGTTGAGGGGGGTGGGGGGATCGCCACTGCTGGGAGGTGGGGCCTGGACATCGGGGCGCACCAGGACAGTGGGGGGAGGGGGGGCTGGCCCGGGAATTGCTGTGAGGGCCGCAATCCGGCCATGGGGGGGTGGGCTGGAGGGGCAGCGCTGCGGGGGTCCCAGGCTGGCCAGCGATCAGGCTGGCCAGCAAACAGGAGGTTGACAGTTTGGGGCCACTGCACATGCACAGAGCTCCAGAACTGTCGAACTCTGGTGTGAATAGGCCCCGGTCCCCCTAGGTTTTTAATGAGATTCACGACTGGGTCCTCTTCTATGCACAGAGTGCAGAGATTCAGGTGAGAAGCTGAACTGACAGAACAGTCGGGATTTAGAACAGTTTTCCCACCAATGCAGCACTTTTGGGAGAATCGCGGCCAATATTCCCAATGGTGGGGGGAGTCCAGAACGAGGGGTCATAGTTTGAGGATAAGGGGTAAACCTTTTAGGATTGAGGAGAGGAGAAATTTCTTCACCCAGAGGGTGGTGAATGTGTGGAATTCACTCCCACAGAAAGTAGCTGAAGCCAAAACGTTGTCCGATTTCAAGGAGAAATTAGATATAGCTCTTGGGGCTGAAGGGACCAAGGAATACGGGGTGGAAGGGGGGGGATCAGGATATTGAACTCAATGATCAAAATGAATGGTGGGACAGACTCGAAGCACCGAATGGCCTATGTTTCTATAAAGGAGCGATGTTAGAGGAAGATAGTGTGGTTAACTGTGCTAACTGGATAGAGAACGGTGAGAAGGGATTGTTCTTCCTGCTCACAGTCACATAGAAAATGTCAGTTGTGACTTTGATAAACATATTTCAATACACAACATCATCCAGAAAATGAATAGTGATGATAGAATTTGTGACAGTAACAGCCAGGAGATGTAATCCAGTCTGCAGTATTAATTGTTCGACAGGCTGAGATTTCTCACAATCCCCTAAAGCAAATATCCAGAAATACCTACTACAAAGCGCTGATCCAGCTTGTTTTTACATTGGAGACAGTCAGAGCGACTTGAACAAGGTGATGGAGAAATCGAGCCATGAAAGGCAGACACACCTGGAGGCAGTTAGTCACACACCTGGACCAGGAACTATGAGGGGGAGCAGTGAGTGAGACTGAGGGCTGAAAGGCTCAGTGAGGTAACTGTGGCAAATCGCAACTGCAAAGCTGCTGTCTTCCCAGTTCTCCAGCAAACGAAAGCCAGTGTTGAAAGAGGAAGTGCTTTAGTCGACATGTTCCTCTCATTTTAAACATGGGACTTCAGATAAAAGCACAAAAATGATTTCTGCTTTACCGGAATTAGAAATGTAAATGTGTCAGAAAAGAATATTTTTCTCATTAGCAACATTTTTTTCTGTTGATGTTATTAAAATTGAAATTCTCCTTAAATACCATTCAGGTGAGACACTATTATTGAAAATAGTGTCCTGAGTGCCCCAGGCCACTTCCTCACATTACTCACCACAGGTGCGGCTGGTACATGGCATTTAATTCTCTCTGAGTTTTGCTGTATTTCTCCCAACTGTCTTTTTACTTCACCTGCAGTGTTCGACTGTTAAAAAGATTTACTGAGACTAGCAATTACCGGTGTGGTCAGCATGTACTGCAAACAGAATTGATTAACTTGTCAGTAAATAGCACTCAGAAAATGGCCAATTCTGCAATACTTTGAGGAGTCCTATAATTTAAAATGGGTGGAGGTCCTCAAATTACAGCAGCAATCAGGACTTTCAGATTCCAATAGTCATTGTTCTCAGGGGCAATCATGGGTTGGATTAATCAATCCAGAAAGAACAAAGGATGGAATTATTTTAAAGGAGCCAGCACTTTAAAAGCAGACTCTGTGGGAGCTCTCACAAGTGACTTAATGGTAATGTATTATGTGCCGTCGCGGTTGATGAGTTGATTGCTGATTGTGCTGAGGCAGATGATTTGTACCAGTGCTTTCCCCCCAGCCCTCTCCACCGGCCTACCTGAGGTGCCAGGGTTTAGCTGAAGTTCCCTGATCCTGAGCAATCATAACTGAAGACATGTATGTGCAGACATTAGGTAAGGAGAGGACTGGACACAGTTGCAGCACCCTTAGTGCATCAATATTCACTGTATAACCACAGCCTGAAAGATGTACCAATTGGGCGCAGCATCCTTGGACTATTGGCAACAGTAAAACAATGGAGGTGATGGCCTAGTGGTATTATCGCTGGACTATTAATCCAGAAACTCAGCTAATGTTCTCGGGGCCATGCAGATGATGGAAACTGAATCCAATTTTTAAAAAATCTGGAATTAAGAATCTACTGATGACCATGAAACCATTGTCAATTGTCGGAAAAACCCATCTGGTTCACTAATGTCCCTTAGGGAAGGAAATCTGCTGTCCTTACCTATTCTGGATTATATGTGACTCCAGAGCCACAGCAATGTGGTTGACTCTCAACTGCCCTCCAAGGGCAACTAGGGATGGGCAATAAATGCTGGCCCAGCCAGCGATGCCCATGCCCATGAATGAATTTTTAAAAACTCAATTGCAGGAGAGATGAAGAAATGTGGTGTCCAACTAATAATATCCTGGGTCATTAATAATACTTCAAATGGGTAAAATTATAATTTGGGAGTAGGTTTTCTAGGTCTCCTCATGCAAATGTACATCGACCTGTTTCACTGCCTTCAGAAGGGAAGAGAGAAGCAAAAGAAAAGACGGTAAGGGGTCTGAACAGGCCAAATGATTAATCTGCAATTAACTTGTGGCAAGTATTTTGGAAGCAATGTCACCTCCACGTTAGGAGAGGAGCCACATGGATATACAGGCAGAAGTAGAAGTCAGCATTAGTGGTTACATCCTCGAGTAGGTGTAGCCCAGAGGTTAAAAACAGGTGTAAATGAGAAAAAAGTAGCATCTATTCCACGTTTGTTTCATATGAAGCGTTTTTCTGAAAGAATTCAGGCATGGTTCCAGAACATTCTTAACTCATGTACATCCTGTTGAATAGACTGCCAACGCTCATGGTCAAGGCACACATTAAGCTTGCTTAGGTAAGGTCCAGAGGGCAGTTGATGCCCTTGGAACCACAATGAAGGAAACCATAAAGTTTTAAGGAGAAAAACATAGTAATAAAAACCAAAGAATTCAAACTTCCTTCAGGATGCAATCTGTGTGTGCCCCCTGCATCACAGAAACTTTTTGTAATCTAATCTGTCTTTGTCCCCGAGAATTTCATGTTTCCACAATCCTGTTATGGAACAACATGCCCAAATGATTTACTGTAGGGCAAATAATGCTGCACAGTTTATATCGATACAATGTGCTTTCAGCTCATAAACCTCCAAACATAAACTTCTGTCAAACAGCACTGACAGCATTACAAACCAACTGGGAACATCATATATCACAACAGAAGAAGTAGCATGTAGAATACACAGGAAAATAGTCCTTCTGCTCTATTTTTGCTCTTATCCCAAACTACTCCATCAGTCTGGCAGCAATAAGTGCACAAAAATCTACTCCACTTGACTGTAATGTAAAAACAGAGTTAAGATCTGATCTGATCTGTGGGTGGCATGGTGGCACAGAAGTTAGCACTGCTGCCTCACAATGCCAGGGACCCGGGTTCAATTCTGGCTTTGGGTGGCTGTCTGTGCGGAGTCTGCACATTCTCCTATGTCTGCGTGGGTTTCCCCCGGGTGCTCCTGTTTCCTCCCACAGTCCAAAGATACATAGGTTAGGTTGATTGGCCGTGGTAATTTGGCCCTTAGTGTCGGGCATCAGCAGGGTAAAAGTGATTACTGGGATAGGGCCGAGGTAGGATTGTTATTGGTGCAGGCCTGCTGGGCCGAATGGCCTCCTTCTGCACTGTAGGGATTCTATGATTAAAACCAAAGAACAGTGAGGCTTGGCACCAATATTACGTTGTTCTTAATTCCTGATTTAGACCACATTTACATTCTAGCTGAATTTAAGTTGGTTCTCAGCTGCCAGTTCCCGTAGCACGGCTCAACCTCCTGAAACATCGGCCTGGATTTTCACTGAATCGGTTGACTTGGGAAATGGCGGGTAGGTCCCGATTCCAGAATTCCTGACCCCCATTCCTGGGCTGTCTTCAGGAATGCCTTTAAAGGGTGTGGCTGGCTCCCATCAGAACCCACATCCGGAATTCCTGATCCAATGCAGAGATTAGTTCTGAGTCAGGCCAGGTTTTTTTAAAGAAACACGTTTCGCAGAGCAGTAAATGAACAGTGAGAGACCTTTAAAGAAACAATTCAAAATTCAACACGTCAGCAATAAAGACCCTTCCATGGCTCATTCAGGAAATTAAAGAGAGTATTAGATTGAAAGAAGAGGCTTACCATATTGTAAAAAGTAATGGCAAGTCTGAGGATTGGGAATGTTTTAGAAACCAGCAAACACCAAAAGGTATTATAAAAAGGAGAAGAGTAGCTAAAACAAACATTGGTCTCTTTGGGGCAGGCTTGGTGGGCCGAAGGGCCTGTTCCTGTGCTGCATTGTTCTTTGTTCTTTGAAACAGGAACAGAAAAATTGTCAAGGGGAATAAGGAAATGGCAGAGGAATTGAACCAACATTTTCTGCCTGTCTTCACTGCAGAAGCCACAGGTTTCACATCAGACCTAGGGGCTAAGAAAAGTGAGATAATTAAGGCAATTAAAATCCGCAGAGAGAAAATATTGGAGAAACTTAAGGAACTAAACTCTGACAAATCCCCGTTACCTGATGGCCTACACCATGGGGTTCGAAGAGATAGCTGCAGAGATAATGGATGCCCTAGCAATGATTTTCCAAAATTCCTTAGATTCAAGGAAAGTCCCATCCGATTGGAAGTTGACAAATATTACTTCGTTTTTCAAGACAGGAGGGAGAGAGAAAGAAGTGAACTGCAGGCCAGTGAGCCTAACATCAGCTGTTGGGAAGATTCTGGAATCAATTATTAAGGAAGTCTTCATAATGCATTTAGAGAAGCATAATATGATTAGATTAAGTCAACATGGTTTTACCAATGAGAAATCCTGTTTGACAAATTTATTAGAGTTTTTTGAGGATGTAACATGTGCTTTAAATAAAGTGGAACCAGTAAATGTAGTATAGCTGGATCTCCAAAAAGCTTTTAATAAGGTTCTACACAAAACATTAATAGGTAAGATAAAGAGTTGGGGGTAATATTTTAACATTGATAAAGGATCAGTCAACAGATAGGAAGCAGAGAGTGGGCATAAACAGAACATTTGCAAGTTAGCAGGCAGTGAATAGTGGAGTGCCACAACGATCAGTGCTGGGGGGCCTTGGCTATTTACAATCTATATTAATAACTTAGGTGATGAGACAGAGAATAATATATACATTTTTGCTGATGATGTAAAGCTGGGTGGAAAGGTAAGCTGTGGGGAGGACATGGAAAGGCTGCAAAGAGATACAGGCAGGTTAAGTGAGTGGGCAACAAGGTGACAGATGGATTATAATGTAGGGAAGTGTAAAGTTATTCACTTGAGTCCAAAGAATAGAAAAACAGAATATTTTTTAAAGGTGAGATGTTGAAGTCCAAAGAGATTTGGGTACCCTTGTCCAAGGAATGCAGAACATTAGCATGCAGATGCAGCAAGCAATTAGGAAGCCAAATGGTCTTTTATTAGAGTACAAGAATAAAGAAGTCTTGGTCCAATTGTACAGGGTCCCAGAGAGATCACATCTGGAGTACTGTTTTGATCTCCACATTTAAGAATATGCTTGCATTGGAGGCAATGTCGCAAAACTGCACTCAATAGGTCACTGAGATGCAGGGCTTGTCCTGTGACAAGAGGCTGAGTAAATTGGGCTTAAATTCTCTGGAGTTTAGAAGAATGAGAGGTGAGCTCATCGAAACATGCAAAGTTCTGAAGGGAGGATGCTGGAAAACTCAGCAGGTCTGGCAGTATGTGTAAGGAGAGAAAGCAGAGTTAACATCTCAAGTCCTTTTGGTTCTTCATCAGAACTAAAGAGAAGGAAAATGTGTTGGATAGTCTCCCTGTCTTTAGTTCTGATGAAGAGTAAAGTGGACTCAAAAAGTTAACTCTGCTTTCTCTCCTTACAGATGCTGACAGACCTGCCGAGTTTTTCCAGCATCCTCTTGTTCTTGTTTCAGATTCTAACATCCACAGTATTTTGCTCATTGAGAGATTGTTTCCACTGGTCAGGGAATCTAAAACGTGGGGACACAGTGTCAGGATAAGGGGTCAATCATTTAGGACTGCGATGATAAGGAATTATTTCCCTTAAAGAGTTGCGATCTTTGGAATTCTCTGCCCTGAGGGTTGTGGATGCTCCATCATTGAATACATTTAAGTCTGGATTTTGGTCTTTCAGGGAATCAATTGATATGGGGAGCAAGCACAGAAGTGGTGCTGAAGCCGAGGATCTGCTCTGATCATACTGGATGGCGGTGTGGTCCACTCCTGCTCCCATTCACTGTGTTCTTGTATTGGAGAATTCATAGAATCTTGCAAAAGGTCATTAGCCCATTGTGCCAATTTCAAAGAACTAATCTATTAGCTCCCCCCTGTTTTTATCCCCCCATGGTCCGGCAATGTTTTTCTTTTTCAAGTATATAGCCAACCCCTTTTTGAAAACTACCAGCTTGCACCACCCTTTCATAGAATCCTCCCAGTGCCGAAGGAGGCCATTTGGCCCATCAAGTCTGCACTGACCCTCTGACAAAGTATCTTACCCAAGCCCTTTTCCCTGCCCTATCCCTGTAACCCCATACATTCACCATGGCTAATCCGTCTAACCTACACATCTTGTGACACTAAGGGGCAATTTAGCATGGCCAATCCACCTAACCTGCACATCTATGGACTGTGGGAGGAAACCGGATCACCCAGAGGAAACCGACGCAGATACAGGGAAAACGTACAAACTCCACACAGTCACCCAAGCCGGGAATCGAACCCGGGTCCCTAGCGCTGTGAGGCATCAGCGCTAACCATTGTGCCACCGTGCTGCAGACCAGGCATTTCAGAAAATTCTCATCTCTTCTCTGATTCTTTTGCCAGCCTCACTGACCAGTACAAACAGATTTTCCTTCTTTATTCTATCAACATCCCTCATCATTCTGAGTCCCTCTATTAAAATCCCGTTAACCTTCTCCGCTGTGAGGGGAACAATCTCAGGTTGGCTCGTCTCGCCAAATAACTGAAGTTCCTCATCCCTGGCATCATTCTGGGTAAAACGCCTCTGCACTCCTCCAAGGCCTTGACATGCTGCTGAAAGGGTGGTGCCCACAATTGTTCCAGCTGAGACCCATCCAGTGATTTATAAAAGTTCAGCATGACTTCCTACTCTATGCCTCTATTTAGAAATGAGGTTGGACTTTAACCTGGTGTTGTGAGACTTCTTACTCTATTTAGAAAGACATATGCTTCTTCAACATCCTTATCAACTTGTCCTTCTGTTTTTAAACAGGACAAAGGATTCTAACTTGTTTAATCATTCCTGATAAATGAGTTATTGGTGCTACTCCTGTTTCTGTCCCTAGTTCTGTTATAGTTCGACTGTACACAAAATCAGCAGTATTGTTTCTGGTGCACAGCATCGCTCAGTGGACAGAGTAGGTAGTACAATGTAACATTTCTATGTAGAGGTTTGTTACAGTAACCGGAAGTCACAGTTGTTCTGAGATGGTTCCTCTGTCTGTGGACCCAAGGCGTAGTACTTGGTTAACACACTGCAGTCATACTCTGTTATCTGCTTAACATTTGTTTATTACTTGGAAGGGAGAACAAAAGAACAGATGCAGAGTACACCCCACCGCCCCCCTCCTCCCCTCCCCTCCCCACCCCCTCCCGACGAAGCTCCCCCTCCCCCTGCCTCTCTGTCATAGGCCCACCCCATTCAGTCCCTGCCCCTTCAGGCCCCACCCCACCACCTTCAGGCCCTACCCTCTTGACACTGCCCGGTGGAGACCCACAGTCACTCACCTTTCTCTTACACAAGCAGACACATTCCCCGGCCACCATACCCCCCCCCCCCCACCCCCCTCCAATATACACTCACTCACCTCTCTCACACACACATCTCTCTCTTACACACATCCTGGAGAAGCCAGCTTCTGATTCGACAAGCAGCTTTGTGGGATTTTTCAGATTTTATATATCAGTCTGGCAAGTAAAAAATAGAATTTTACCTCATTTACAGGAAAAAATTAAGCAAGACCTGTTTCCCACCAGCAAGGGGAGGGGGTGAGGCCTAAGCTCACTGAAAGCTGGCACATTGCAGCAGAGAGCACCATTGCGCATGTGCAGATCTCTCTGCTCTGTGCAATACTGTCAGTCATCCTCCCCACAGCTACCGCTGCCCTATATGGTTGATCGCTCCCCCTAACCGTGGGGCTCTACAGACAATTCCCCTCCTTATCTGCATTAGGTCACCCCATCCCCCACCCCACACCTACCTCCCCCCACCCCACACTCCACCCCCAGTCAAACAGTATACCTTTATTGTGGTGCCAATGTCACAATAATTGAGGTAAAACCCTGGAATTATACACAGAAATATTGAACTTTAAAAAAAGACCTGAGGTTTATGTGTTTTAAAGAAGGATACAGAATAGCTGCAGGGGTTCCTCTAAGGAACAATGGAACCTTTCCCGGTGCTTCCCGACAAGGTACTTGTACAAGGTAAAACCAGCCAAAGACTGATCATCATCTCCAGTAAAGACAAAGGAACATAATGACTATCTCATGTCAAGGACCTGGACGAGAATGTGTAACCTGGGTCTCCAGTTTGAACACACAAAGACAGGGATTAAAATCTAGTTGGGAGAGCTGCCCAAAGCTACTGTCTGTTTATCTGTCAGTCTGTGTGTGTCAGCTGTGAGAAAAGCAACTGGATATTCGCCTCACTGAAAAGGATACAGAAATCTAGGCAGGGCCTCTGCAAAAAAAAATAGCCAGTTTTTGCAGGAACATCTAAAACTCTCTCTCTGACTGTGAAAGTTGATCAGCCAGTAGAAGGATTGCAACTGGAAAAAGGATTGAAATCTCTGCAAACTACAGAACACAACGGGCATCATTTACTCTCCACAACTCAAGGACTGTTCCATTTAACTTTTTATTTATATTTACTTACCAATGGACTCAATTCTTACTTCTAATCTGTCTGAATGTAGTGCATGTGTTTACCATTTCTCCTTACCCTTTTGGTAGTTAATAAACTTACTCTATCTTAACTCAAGAAAGCCTGGTTAAATTAGCTCCTTTTTAAACATAACTATTGGGTCTGGAAAAGGTATCCGAGGGAAAGGGAACCAGGTTGGATTAAACCTTTGTTGCTGCCAGCAGAGAATGGGTTGAATAAAGATATGTAGCCAGTCATATCTACATATCTTTATTCGGGTGACAAATTGAGGAGTCTCGCCCAGATCAACAACTTTTGGGTAACCTCACCTGGTGGTAACAGCTGCATGAATCCCACAGCACAATGCTGTCCAGTTAGACACTGCTGTATGGCACCAGGCAGGAAGGAGAATCTTGTATTCCCCATCCCAGACATGGTGCTGAATTGAAGCGGTGACACAGGAGGGTCTATGGGTCCAGCAGCACAATGTTATCCATGAAGGCCAGTTTGGCACAGAGATGGAGAGCAGGGTCTGGTTTGGCCAGCACAGTGGTGAACAGTGCATCAAGCACAACACAATGGCATAATGTTATTGCGCTCAGCCTGATGGCTCTGGTGAACTGAGGACTGCCTTGTGGACGCCACTCTTTAGCAATCGGGTTTGGTGCCAAAGTGATTTCCCGCTGGCATGACGCAAGATTGGAAGGCCCTTCCCTACCCTTCACCAAGGCCAAATTGCATTGGCACCAGCTGCCAGTGAGAAAAGTGACCTACAATGAACCCGCCATCGGGAGAATTGCAGCATAACTTTATGCCAAAGGGTTGCCAACTTCTTGACTCTCGCCAGATTCACCACGCCCGCCACCAAACCCGCTGTGGGTGAGTTGGACAAATTCTGCACTGAATCTTGTGGGAAAGTACAGGGTATCACTGAGGGCCCAGAGCACAGGACAATCTTGAGCTGGAATGAAGATTGCGGTCACTCTCCTGGTTGCTATATTTGCAAACCCGCTTCACCACTCCAAGGTTAAAAGGGTTCGTGAAAAAGCAGTTTAAATTTGACACAGATTTATTGAACAAATGAAGGTGAACACCCGCTGTTAACGAAGAGAAAGGTCAGGCACATCTGTTTTCAACTGTGACAACACGAATTGATCGCAAGTCCAAAAGTGGGTGGGAATAAGGGAATCAGATTCACCCATGTTCACATTAACAACTGGTATTGATGTTAAAAACGGGTTGTGTGAATAACTGAGCCATTGCAAGGACTTTGTATTGAAGCAACCCGCACTGAAATGACTACGAAGATTGTGCAGGATCGATGGGTGTAGATTAGGCATTTTATTTGAATGTGAGTAGATGTTTTTCCAAAAACTCTCTCCAACCACCCCTGGCCAGCGTATCAGTAAATCACAGCACTTGACCTTAATGGAATTTAAAGTATTCTGCTGGCTAATAGCATTTTAATGATGTGAACTGACCAGTAAAAGTTAATGGCATTTGGAATGGAATTACAGCAAATAGCATTGTCTTTTTAACGGAAATGTCATTAGATCCTTAAATTTTACCAAAGTGCGCGAGGAGATAGTGAGAAGAGACATTGAAATTTGTGCATAAGGACACTTAAGGGGTTTGTTAGTGCAGATTAGCCAAGTACTCGATCCTGACGGAGCTCATTTAAGGGAGCATTTCTATGATTCCAAGTTTTAATGTTTCCGATGAGCTCCCTTTTAAACTCTGGAATTGCAGTGTATTTGGTAAAATTTTTCATTATACATGAAGTGGAAACAAGAGCATCCTGATTCCACAGATCTCCATTAGTATTTAGTCTGCTAGTTATATGAAACTGTTTTCCAAAAAGATACAAAGAGTAAATCCTGCTTCATGTTGAAATTTCATATTGAAATTTTTCCCTTTCCCTGAGTGTAAATGATCCTATTGTCCAAAATTCCCTGCAACTAGATAGATTTTTCCTTTCAGTGGTCTAGTTTTCAACATATTTATTCAGTGAGAGAAAGTTCCCGAATGAGTTATTGCCTTGCAGATGCCTCAGTCTCACCATTAGGTTTCTGCCTCTGCCATAGCATTCATTTTTAAAAATTCTTTCATGGGATGTGGGCGTCGTTGGCAAAGTCAGCATCTGTCATCCATCCCTAATTGTCCTCGAGAAGGTGGTGGCAAGCTGCCTTCTTGAACGGCTGCAGTCCATGTGGTGTAGGTACATCCACAGTGCTGTTAGGGAGGGAGTTCCAGGATTTTATCCCAGTAACAGTGAAGGAACGGCGATATATTTCCAGAATGGTGAGTGGTTTGGAGGGGAACCTCCAGATGGTGGTGTTCCCATGTATCTGCTGTCCTTGTCCCTCCAGGTGGCAGAGGTCACAGGTTTGGAAGGTCAAAGGAACCTTGGTGAGTTGCTGCAGTGCACTCTGTATATGGTACACACTGCTGCCACTGTTTTTGATTTGATTTTGATTTGATTTGATTTATTATTGTCATATGTATTAACATACAGTGAAAAGTGTTGTTTCTTGCGCGCTATACAGACAAAACATACCATTTATAGAGAAGGAGATGAGAGAGTGCAGAATGTAGTGTTACAGTCATAGCTAGGGTGTAGAGAAAGATCAACTTAATGCAAGGAAAGTCCAATCAAAAGTCTGACAGCAGCAGGGAAGAAGCTGTTCTTGAGTCGGTTGGTACGTGACCTCAGACTTTTGTATCTTTTTCCCAAAGGAAGAAGGTGGAAGAGAGAATGTCCGGGGTGCATGGGGTCCTTAATTATGCTGGCTGCTTTGCCGAGGCAGTGGGAAGTCTAGACAGAGTCAATGGATGGGAGGTTGGTTTGCGTGATGGATTGGGCTACATTCACGATCTTTTGTCATTCCTTGCGATCTTGGGCAGAGCAGGAGCCATACCAAGCTGTGATACAACCAGAAAGAATGTTTCTATGGTACATCTGTAAAAGTTGGTGAGGGTCGTAGCTGACATGCCAAATTTTCTTAGTCTTCTGAGGAAGTAGAGGCGTTGATGGGCTTTCTTAACTATAGTGTCGGCATGGGGGGACCAGGGCAGGTTGTTGGTGATCTGGACAGCTAAAAACTTGAAACTTTTGACCCTTTCTACTTTGTCCCCGTTGATGTAGACAGGGGCATGTTCTCCTTAACGCTTCCTGAAGTCGATGACGATCTCCTTTGTTTTGTTGACATTGAGGGAGAGATTATTGTTACTGCGCCAGCTCACCAGATTCTATCTCATTCCTGTGCTCTGTCGTGTCATTGTTTGAGATCCAACCCACTACAGTGGTGTCGTCAGCAAACTTGAAAATCAAATTGGAGGGGAATTTGGCCACACAGTCACAGGTGTATAAGGAGTATAGTAGGGGCCTGAGAACACAGCCTTGTGGGGCACTGGTGTTAGAAATCATAGAAACCCTACAGTGCAGAAGGAGGCCATTCGGCCCATCGAGTCTGCACCGACTACAATCCCACCCAGGCCCGCTAATCCCTCTAACCTACGCATCCCAGAACTCTAAGGGGCAATTATTTTTTTTTAACCTGGCCAATCAACCTAACTCACACATCTTTGGACTGTGGGAGGAAACCGGAGCACCCGGAGGAAACCCACGCAGACATGAGGAGAATGTGCAAACTCCACACAGACAGCGACCCGAGCCGGGAATCGAACCCGGGACCCTGGAGCTGTGAAGCAGCAGTGCTAACCACTGTGCTACTGTGCCACGGGTGATCGTGGAGGAGGTGTTGTTGCCTATCCTTACTGATTGTGATCTGTGAGTTACAAAGTTCAGGATCCAGTCGCAGAGGGAGGTGCCGAGGCCCAGGCCACGGAGTTTGGAGATGAGTTTTGTGGGAATAATAGTATTGGAAGCTGAGCTATAGTCAATAAATAGGAGTCTGACATAGGTGTCCTTGTTATCTCGGTGATGCAGGGTTGAGTGCATTGAGCTCATTGTGGTGGAGGGAGTGAATGTTTAAGGTGGTGGATGGGGTGCCAATCAAGCAGGCTGCGTTTTGTCCAAGATGACATTGTGTTTCTTGAATGTTGTTGGAGCTGTAGTCATCCAGGCAAGTGGAGATTATTCCATCACACTCCTGACTTGTCCCTTGTAGAAGGTGGATAGGATGTGGGGAATCAGGAGGTGAGTTACTCACCGCCGTATTCCCAGCTGCTAATCCATCTATATCTTACTCTGTACCAAGGCTAATCCTCCTACATCCTATTCTGCACCCAGGCTAATCCACCTATATCCTACTCTGCACCGAGCCTAATTCACCTATATCCTACTCTGCACCCAGGCTAATCCACCTATATCCTACTCTGCACCGAGGCTAATTCACCTATATTCTACTCTGCACCCAGGCCAATCCACCTATACCCTACCCTGCACCAAGGCCAATCCATGTATATCCTACCCTGCACCAAGGCTAATCCACCTATATCCTACTCTGCACCCAGGCTAATCCACCTATACCCTACCCTTCACCAAGGCCAATCATGTATATCCTACCCTGCACCAAGGCCAATCCACCTATATCCTAACCTGTACCAAGGCCAATCCACCTATACCCTGCCCTGCACCAAAGGTAATCAACCTATACCCTACCCTGCACCAAGGCTAATCTACCTATAACCTACTCTGCACCAAAGCCTACTTACCTATATCTTAACCCAAAACCTATTCACCAATCACCCTTATTCTTCCTGGACTATATTGAACCAAGTGTTGAGTACAGTGAGTCAAATGAAATCTTCAGTACTGATACAAATCCAAAATCAATATAATGTTTATTTCAATACTCCTAATTTCGAATAATCCCACCTCAGACCCAGGCAACACAGAGCACTGACAATCAAGAAATAATGAAGCAAAATATTCTGAGTTTGGTAATGCTTTAGAAGTCACGAAAATGTTTTTGAATTACAAATTGTTGAATTCTTTCTCTGGGCAGCGGTGAGATTTTTAAAAATGAGCTGGTAAGATTATTGGGAAACAATTTACAAATAGATTTCCATGCTACGTAAAAAGTATAGATAGGGATCCTTATCGCCTGTGACTGAGTGGGAGTGAAGTGGCTTATAAATCTCTTGATAGAATTACTTAGCCCCATTCCTGTAATTAGCTCTGGTAGTTGGTGAGAGGTAGCAATTTAAGTCTAAACCTGCAGAAAATCCTAACTGCACTGTCATCAGACAGGAGGGGCGTGAAGCCAGAACTCGAGTAAAACATTCCTTGGAATGTAGCCCTCCAAATAAAGTCAGTGAGTACCTTTGCTTTCATTCTTTGAACATAAGAGTTCTGAAATCTGATGCAACAGCAAGATACAAAATCCACCACCCCCATATAAAAAGGGCATTTGCAACCTTGAAGGGAAAAGGCAACCTTTCTGACAATCTCCCGATATTTCCTCCTTTATTCCCCATCTTACCAATGGTTACTGTTACTGATTTCTTGCCTTGCTCATTTTTACCCAAACCATTTTCACATCCTGGTTTCCTGAACTTAGGTCATCCCTCTACAATGTGCTAATACCATCATCAACTAACAGAGCCACTCTCCACCTTTTCCTAACTCCCTGTCCTCCCTAAATGTCACGTAACCTTCAATATTCAAGTCCCAATCTATGTCATTCCTGCAGCCATCATATTTATTTATTTCTATTTATGTTATCAGTTCATCTGTTTAGTTTTGAATATGATGTGCACTCAGATACAGAGCTTTTAGTTTTGGCCAAGGATAGAGTTGCACAGCAGAGGAGCTTCCTACAGGGAGTTCAAAGCCCAGGACCCATCTTGAATCCTAATGTTAAATATCTGGGATGGGATTCTCTAGCCGCGCACGCCTCAAAACCAGAGAATCCCGCCCAAAGTCAATGGACCTTTACATGGTCCACCCCCTGCTCGCTACAATTCCCGTGGCAAGCGGGATGGGAGAATTCCCGCCCTGATTTTTCACTTACCTACCAGGTTACAGCTTTAATTCGACACATTGTCCACATCTGCGGAACTTGTTTAAATTTCCCCCCCGCCCCCACCTTCCCCCCTGCCCTCCCCCCTCGCCCTCACCCAACCCTCCGCCCTCACCCAATCCCCTGCCCTCACCCAATCCCCCACCCTCCCCCGCCCTCACCCGCCCCCCCCCCTGCCCTCACCCTCCCTGCACCCTTCCCCTCCCCCCTGCCCTCACCCTCCCCCTGCCCTCACCCACCCCCAACCACCCGCTCTGACCCAACCCCCGCCCTTACCCTTCCCCCAGCCCTCACTCTCCCCCTGCCCTCACCCTCCTCCCTGCCCTCACCTGCCCCCTGCCCTCACCTGCCCCCTTGTCTCACCCTTCCTCCAGCACTCACCCTTCCTCCTGCCCTCACCCTCCCCCATGCCCTCACCCTTCCCCCATGCCCTCACCCTTCCCCTTTGCCCTCACCCTTTCCCCTGCCCTTCAATTCACCCCCCACCCACCGCTGCAAAACCTCGCTGTATTAGTAGTGATCTTTCCACTCTCCACTTTGCGAAAAATAAATATTAACAAGGTTTATCTTCCCACTGAAAATGTCAGATACAGTATGGTGCCAGTGTGAAGGATTGGGCAAGGACATGGGTATTGACAAAAGCTGTCATTGTGAAACAGGCAAACACTTTGGATTTGAACAGGAACAGTCTCAAGGCCATTGTGAAACTAAAATCCATTACCGCTGAAATTACCCTTTCTAACTACACAGATTTTCATCTGTCGACAATCAGCTGTCACAGAGCACAGCTCATATCCCAGAGGGACATTTGATTCAATGATTACCCAGCGTCTTCAACATATTCGGGATCATCTCTACAGAAAGGTGAGATGGGGAGAGTTACAAAGGTGGTTGTAGTGATAATAATTCTGTCGTTGATTCTTTGGAAAGGTTTAATGATTTGCAGCGGTATGGATTTCTTAAAACAAACTTTTGCTACACTGACAGCAAACTCTGCTTATTTACCTGTTGAAATGTAAAAATGTTATTCCCATCTTAAGTATTTGAAAAGTAACTTATTGTATTAATCTTCTTTATTGGATTAAAACTTCTGTTAACTCTTTTCTAGTGATTAGTATAATACTTTTTTTCATTCGTGGGACATGGATGTCACTGGCTGGCCAGTATTTATTGCCCATCCCTAGCTGCTCTTGAACTGAGTGGCTTGCTGGGCTATTTCAGAGAGCAGTTGAGAGTCAACCACATTGCTGTGACTCTGGAGTCACGTGTAGATTTTCTTCCCTCAAGGACATTAGTGAACCAGGTGGGTTTTTCCGACAATCGACAATGGTTTCATGGTCATCAGTAGATTCTTAATTCCAGGTATTTTTTTATTAAATCCAAATTCCACCATCTGCCATGGCAGGATTGGAACCCGGGACCGCAGAACATTAGCTGAGCTTCTCTATTAATTGTCTAGCGATAATACCATTAGGCCATCACCTCCCCATTAAATGATCACAATAAGGAAAGACATTCAATATCTTTGATGCCCTTCGCTTCACCATAAAAACCATATTACAGATTTCCTTATTTTACTCAGGGCAGCAGATTGTAACCACTTTTCACTGCTGGCTGGCAACACAATAGAATCTGGAGAGCAAAGTGAGTTTTACCAAAAAGCTTCAAGCCACATTTACTGAGAAAGGATATTCTTGTTCTTGAGGGAGTGCAGGGAAGATTTACCAGGCTGATTCCAGGGATGGTGGGACTGATGTATGAGGAGAGATTGACTAGGTTAAGATTGTTTTCCCTGGAGTTCAGATGAATGGGGGGGATCTCAAAGAGACTTATAAAATTCTAACAGGACCAGACAGGGTAGATGCAGGGAGGATATTCCCAATGGTGGGGGAGTCTAGAACCAAGCATCACAGTCTGAGGATTCAGGATAGACCATTTAGGACGGAGGTGAGGAGACATTTCTTCACCCAAAGAGTGGCAAGCCTGTTGAATCCATTACCACAGGAAGTAGTTGATGCCAAAACATTGAATGTATTCAAGAGGCGGCTGGATATAGCACTTGGGGCGAATGGGATCAAAGGTTATGGGGAGAAAGCAGGATTAGGCTATTGAATTAGATGATCAGCCATGATCGTAATGAATGGCAGAGCAGGCTCGAAGAGCCAAATGGCCTCCTCCTGTTCCTATCTTCTATGTTACATTTATCAAAGGCAGACATTATACACAATCTCTGATATTCAGCATTTTAAATACAGGGAAAATATTTTTATTTGCTTTTAAATATGTATAAAGCTTAAATTAACACAAATGATTTCATAGATAAATTAGCTGAAGTAGATAGAAAATTTATATTTATTTCTTTTGCTGCTTTACACCAGATGCCAAGGCAATTTTCCTCAGCAAAGTGTTCCCTGATAAATTTACGTCACACCTGTACCTTAAAGGGTGGCCTCGGTTTTGTCAATTAAATTCTGGCCTCCTATCACACATTCAACAACCACAGCAGAAACCGATGAAACTAAAATGACCGTCAGCCTCTGAAAAGAGAAAAGACAAGTTAGCACAAACACAGAAAATGCTGGAAAATCTCAGCAGATCTGACAGCATCTGTGGAGAGAGAATAGAGCCAATGATTCGAGTCTGGATGACCCTTCGTCAGACCAAAGACATGTTAATATTTTGGGTGCGTATTCTCTTGTTGGTATCTGAAAAATCAGGTAAATGGTTTGAGTTCGACTCTCTCGCAATTCCGAAAGACAGGTTAAGGTTTTGAACATAAACCCTTTGTCTTGATACAGAAATGGCATTGGGAGACTTGCCAAGGCTGTCCTGGCCCCATACTCTCGGTTTTCCTTATTGAACCCCTGTCTCTCCACCCACCCCCTCCTTTAAACTTCCCCTCTTACACAAACGTGTAATTCCAGGTATTCTCCTTCTTTGGCTCTATCAATGTTTGGCTTATTCTGTGAAGTAGCCCAAGATGTTTCCGACATTTAACATGCTACTTAAATGCAAGCTGTGTTGTCTTTTCACGGCTTTGCAACTCCCTATCTCTATAGTCTCCTCCAGCCAGCCACACATCTCTGTGGAATATCTGGCCTGTTGAGCATCCCTAATTTTAATCACTCTCCAACTGGTGGTTGTGCCTTCAGTTGCCTCGGCCCCAAGCTTGGTGAATCCTGGTGATTCCTGATTTTCATCCTTTGCTGCCATGTCTTCAACTGCTTGGGCTTTAAGCTCTGGAATTTGCTTGCTAAAACTCTCTGCCTCACCATCTCTCCCTCCTCCTTTATGACATTCCTGTCTTAGACCAAATATTTGGTCACCTATTTTAATGTCTCCTTATGTGACTTGGTGTCAATTTTTGCTTCGGATGTTTTGCATTAGAGGTGCTATATAAACGCAAGTTGTGTTAAGATAAAGACATGGAAAAGACACTGCACAGCAGTGATGGAGAGGATGATTGAAGTGAAGCAGTGTTTCAGAGGTTAGAATCATAGAATCCTACAGTGCAGAAGGAGGCCAATCGGCCCATCAAGTCTGCACCGACCACAATCCCACCCAAGCCCTATCCCCATAACCCCATGCGTTTACCCTAGTTAATCCCCCTGACACTAAGGGACAATTTGGCATGGCCAATCCACCTAATCCACACATCTTTGGATTCTGGGAGGAAACCAGAGCACCCGGAGGAAACCCATGCAGACAAGGGAAGAATGTGCAGACATCGCACAGACAGTGACCCAAGCTGGGAATCGAACCCAGGTCCCTGGCGCTGTGAGGTAGCAGTGCTAACCACTGTGCCACCATGCCGCCCTTTCCTCTCTAGTTCTTTCACCGATTTAAATCTTTAACCTCTAGTTACTGATCCACTTGCCAGAAGAGACCGTTTCCCCCAATTATTCGAGCAAAATCCCTCAATTTTGAATACCTCGGTTAAAGCTCTCTTTAACCTTTGACGAACCTGAAGTTCGTCATCCATCTTTAAGGCTTTAATATCCTTCTTATAACTGCGGTGCCTTGAAGTGTTCACAATAGACCAGCTGAGGCCTATGAGAGATTTGACATAATATCCTTCTTTTTGTATTAAATCTCTCATTTATAAAGCTGAGTATCTCAAATACTTTCTTAGCATTTATCAGCTCTCCCTACCATCTTCAAGGATTTTTGAATATGCATTTCCAGCTCTCTTTCCTCTATCACCCCTCAAAATAAACCCATTTAGATTATACTGCCTGAAGTTGTTTCTGCCAAAATGTATCATTTAACACGAATAATGTCTGCTCACTTCATCAGTTTATACATATCCTTTCAAAGTCTGTTACTATCCTGATCATTGTTTGCTACATTTGCACGTTTTATACCCTCTGCAAACTTTGAAAAATGTTTTCCCTCTCTATCCAAGCCAGGTCATTTATATAAAAGAAAAATAATGGTAATAATACAGACCTTCTTATTACATACTTGTCTCCAGTCAGAACAATCTCTGTTTACCGGTACACCCTGCTTCCTATCCTCCAGCCAACTAAGTACCAAGGTTACCATCTTCCCTTTAATACCATGTTCTTCTGGCTTCTGACCAAGTCTGTTGCAGAAACTTGTGGCTCATTCAAGTCTTCATGTCAAGCAGACAGTTGCCGTGTGTAATGACCGTATTTTTTGGAATTCATTCATGGGACATGGGCATCGCTGGCTGCCCAGCATTTATTGCCCATCCCTAGTTGCCCTTGAAAAGGTGATGGTGAGCTGCCTTGATGAAGATGCTTTTGGGTTGAAGGAGGAGGTGAAATTGAGTGTTATATATTGTGGGAGATAACACCATGTTTATATGAATGTATTATTTCATCTAACCTTTACATTCCATACCTTTGTCCATTATTCCATTAGCTTTTAGAATGTGCTTATCCACTTGAGGTGTTGATCTGTTAACCTGAACCCACAAATCCCTCTGCTCTTTCATATCAACAAGCTATTCTCTAAAGTATAACTTCTATTTTCTTGAAAAGCAAATTGTACTATCTCACATTGGCACTGCATTTGATTGGCCACTTTTATTCCATTCTACCACCTTATCAGTAACCCACTACAGATTCTTTTGATCCTCAGAATTGTTTATCATGTTTCCTATGTTGGTATCTTCAAATTTGGATTTCATTACTTCCAGTATTGTTATCCACATCATTTATGGACAATAGATATCCCACAACAGAACATTTAGGGACATTCCTCCTCATTTGCAACCTGAGAAACTGCCCTTAACTCTTACTGTTTCCTCCTGTCTGACCATTTTAATCCATTGTTTTACTCTACACACTAGTCTGTAGCCTCTAGTCTTTTCCAGTGTGATTTTGTCGAAAACTATCTGAAAGTCCATGCATATCTAACCACTGCATTTCCCTTGTTCACCACATTTGTCACCTTGTCAAACAATTTTGTCAAGTATTATCTTTCTATGCTCTGACCAAGAGTCACCTAGACCAGGGCAACATGGTTAGCACTGCTGCCTCATAGCACCAGCGACACAGGTTCAATTGCTGCCTTGGATAATTGTCTGTGTGGAGTTGGCATGTTCTCCCTGTGACTCCTCCCACAGTCCAAAGATGTGTGGGTTAGGTTGATTGGCTATGCTAAATTGCCCCTTAGCGTCAGGGAGATTAGCAGGGTAAATGTTTGGGGTTACGGGGATAGGGCCTGGGTGGGATTGTTGTTGGTGCAGGCTCAATGAGCAAAATGGCCTCTTTCTGCATTGCAGGGATCCTATGAAATGTTAGCTCTGTTCTCTCTCCACAGATGCTGTTAGACCTGCTGAGATTTTCCAGCATTTTCTGTTTTTGTTTCAGATTCCAGCATCCACACTAATTTGCTGTATGGCGAAACAAGTTGTACATTTTATTAATGAGTGCACTGTCAGGACAATAGAAGAAAAGCTATAGACCTGATGGGCAAGGGCTCAGTTGGGAAGAAGGGATTGGGTGGTTGCTGCGGTTACACACACAAAAAAAGAACTTGATACATCCTCACAAAATATACACAGCTTTAATGTTACACGCACAACCGGTCTCCTCCATTCTACAAATAATCCAGACTGCTATACTTGGAAGAACTTCACCAGCTACAGGACAGTGACTGCTTACAGCAGTGTACTGGTTGCTGGTCTAGCATGTTTTTTTAATTCATTTGTGGGACATGGGTGCCATTGGCTGCCCAGCATTTATTGCCCATCCCTAGCTGCTCTTGTCCAGAGGGCAGTTGAGAGTAAGCCACATTGCCGTGGCTCTGGAGTCACGTGTAGGCTGGACCAGGTGAGGGTGGCAAATTTCCTTCCCTAAAGGACATTAGTGAACCAGATGGGTTTGTCCAACAATTGACAATGGTTTCACAATCCTTAGTAGATTCTTAATTCCAGATACTTTTTATTGAATTCAAATTCCACCATCTGCTGTGGCAGGATGCAAACCCATGTCCCCAGAACATTAGCTGGGTTTCTGGACTAATAGTCTAGATAATACCACCGGGCCACCACCTCCCCTCGATGTGTGGAGACTTGGGGTAACAGTCTGTGAGCTCCAACCAGAAAGGCAAGGGACAATAGGCACACGGGAACACAATAAACTCAAAATTCTCCTCCAGGTCAGACATCATCCTAATTTGGGCACATATCACCATCCCTTCATGGTGTTTGCGTCAATACGCACAGGACACAACTTCTGTAGTACTCTCCCCAATAGACTGCAGAAAGCTTGCGCCACCTCCTGGACAAGTACGAATGAGCAATAAAGACCTGCTCTGCTGGCGACGTACGCCCATAATCCCAGGAAGCAATTCTAATTTTTTTTTAAGTCCACGTTCAACTTCTTTCAAAATACGTCTGGCGGAAGAAAAACTCAAATTCCAAAGCTTGCTGTTCTTCCCTGTTCATACAAGTCAGCAAGGAATAGCTCGCTGAGAGAATAGTTTAGAGAGTGGATCTGGAGTCTGACCGGGGCACTTCGGAGACTGCTGCCTCGTTACACAGCAGAGTCATTTAGCTGGCAGGTAGGTAGGTCAGTGTAATTGTTTATAACCAGAGAGAAACTTCTAAATGTGAAACTATTTAGACTCATCAACAAAACAGGAATAGACTTGTAAAATCAAGACAGCAGAATCAGGATAGAACAATCCTCTCGTTAATTCTGCGTCTAACCCACACAAAGGGTAAAGGGAAGAGCCATAAGGATGCAGGAGCTGACTGTTTACTGCAGTGTCTAGATGTAATGTACAGTTTGATTAATAAACTTAAATAACTGAACAACTTCTGTGTAATAGGCCAACTCCCCAGCCTGCGGAATGGCGCAGAGTCCTCTAACTACCCACATACTCAACACAGCACAAGGTGTTCCTGCTGCTCATGTCGCTGTCAGCGTTTCCAGAGTGGAGGACAAGTCGTGGAGAGAGATTGCAAGAAGGTAAAGTCAAATTTAACCACGAATGGCTGAAAGGAAGATTCGCTTAGAGGAGCACATGAGAATAAAAATCAGTTATTTATGTTTTTGTCGGCCAGCTGTTTGATCTTGCTTTCCCCTGGTGTGGTGGTCCTGTAATTATCAGACTATTGCTAAAAGGGAAAATGTCCCTTTACTGCTTGTTCTCTAAAGAGACATGAAAAAAATCTATTCACGGTATCACCAGAATAAAAGAGGAAATTTAAAACAGTGCTGTTTTGATTTGATTCAGATAGATCACTTTTACACAACTAAATCTTACCACAATAACAAAATCATAATACCGTTAATAGATCAATCAGTGTGGACCCCACAGTTAACTTCAGGGATGCTAGTGTCCCAGAATGGTGTCTGAACACATTGTTTATTGGGATGCTAACTAAAAGTCTCTCTGGTCTCCTCTAACAGGCAGTAACTCCATTGTAAACATACTGGACTTGCTCAAGGCTGAAGCATCCTGGTGGCCTTGCCATATCTAACAGGTTTACTCTAGGAATGTTGCTAGCTGTGCAGGATCCACGATCAGAAGCACAAAGTATGGCAATAATGATAGGAGCAATGATATTCTAGCTTTCCTTAAAAAAAATCAAACTAATTCAAATAACTGATAATTTGCCTGCCAATGATGCTAATTCACAAAGGCCTTTAAACTTTACATATTATGAACTGAATTCTGACTGCCAGCTTATCAATTCTGGACTTCATTGAGCAATTTCTGGATACTGCATAGATAGCATTCTTGAACATTTAAAATTCAGTATTTTGCTATAAGCAGCCTTTGACACAGTCAACCAAACCAACCTTCTCCAATGCTTCTCCCCCCACTGGCCAACTCATTGCAGCTGCCTGTGCTGGGTTCCACCCTCACTTATCTGATAGTAGCCAAAGCTTCTCTAGTAAAGACTTCCCTTTATCCTCATCTATATGTTGCCCTTTGGCAACATAATTTCACGTGTATACAGATGACACCCAACTCTATCTCTGCACAATCTCTTGTCAATCTTCATTGTCTGTTAGACTGCTTGTTCAACATCCAGTTTTGGTTCAGCTGCAATTTCCACCAATTAAATGTTGGGAGGATGTCTCCATCATGAACTCTGTACCATTTCCACCAAATCTATGTTCCTGCCCAGCCACAGTCTCAGTTTGAATAAATGTTTGTAAGCTCAACATCCTACAGTGTTGGACCGCAGACTTGAGCTTCCAAATCATAGTCTGTCTGTCATGAAGACTGACTACTTCCATGTTGACCCTAATAGCTTATCTGCTACTGAAACTCAAAGCTATGTGTTGCTTCCAGATTCAACTGGTCCCAAGTTAGTGGCCAGCCGTTGTCCTTCAGGAGCTTCAACTCATCCAAAATTCTACTGCCTGTGCCCTATCTTCCAGTAAAATCTCTTCACCCCATCCTCATTGAACTAATTGTATTTAGGAACCCAGTTTCTTTAAATTTAAAATTCTCATTATGCTTAAATATCTTCATTTCTTTGCTTTTCCTTACTTATATAACCTCCACTAGCTCACCAATCCCACCTCTTGCCAACCACATCTACTGCGGCCCCACCCCTGAAGACTCTGGTTCTAGTTCTTGGAGCCCCTGTGAATCCCAAACCTCTATTCACCCTTTCGTGATGGCACAATATTCTGCAATGACTGCCTTAATGTTACAGATTCATAGAGTATACAACACTGAAGAACCGCCCCCCCCCCCCCCTCCTTCTATCCATCTGTGAGTAAGTTTTAATCACCTCCTTTGGTAATATCTCCTTTGGTTTGACATTTCTAGTTTTATTTACACCTTTGTGCAGCATCTTTTTGATGCTGAAGCGGAAGTTGTTGGCTGTTTTATCAAAAATATTTTTTGTTATAGCAGGAAGCATAAAGAATCAGTTTCTTGTCACTGCAACCTTTATTGACAAAAATGAGCAACAGTGAACAGTAGTTTGTGTTGCACTGTTTACTTCACACTTTGCTCTTAAGTCACTGTTGTGTAAACTATACAATACCATTTAGTACTGCTTGTTTAAATTGGTGGGGGAAGGGGAGTGTGGGGGAGAAAAGTAATTGAGACACGGTGGCACAGTGGTTAGCATTGCTGCCTCTCAGCGCCAGGGACCCGGGTTCGATTCCTGGCTTGGGTCACTCTCTGTGTGGAGTTTGCACATTCTCTCCGTGTCTGTGTGGGTTTCCTCCCACAGTCCAAAGATGTGTGGGTTAGGTGGATTGGCCATGCTAAATTGCCCCTTAGTGTCAGGGGGACTAGCTAGAGTAAATGTCTGGAGTTATGGGGATAGGGCCTGGGTGGGATTGTGTTCGGTGCAGACTCGATGGGCTGAATGGTCTCCTTCTGCACTGTAGGATTCTATGATTTCAAGGAGTCACCCCACAGCCTAGCCAAAAATATAGGAAGCAAATGCTGTGACTTTACTGTGCAATTCTGTGTCTGCAGGGTTACAAACTCCGATGGCAGGTGCCCAGGTCTTCTTACTTCAGAAACCTTTGTTCCTGGGACATACAAGATGAAGTTTGCAACAGAAGAATATTGGCAATCATTAAAGATGGCCAGTTTCTATCCATACATAGAGGTAACAACTGCACAAAATGTTGTGTCCATGATCTTAACTTTCAACAGAAATAATGCAAAACAGGAGTAGTGAAATTTATTTCTAATATATAACATTTTTATATTAGATGCCTAATGCCTGTTCAAATAAGCTTAATAAAATAACCATTAACATGATAAGGTTCTGTTGTGTGAGTATGTTGTGATGAGGATACAAGTATTTCATTTGCACTGCATCCATCTGGTTAGGGTGCATCGGCCATGCTAAATTCTCCCTCAGCGTACCCGAACAGGTGCCGGAGTGTAGCGACTAGGGGATTTTCACAGTAACTTCATTGCAGTGTTAATGTAAGCCTTACTTGTGATTAATAAATAAACTTTATTTATTACTTGCATTTGCTGCAAATGCAAGTGCTAACCACTTGCAGCAAATGCTCTCATAATGTTGGGATGGTCTTTGGAATTGATGTTTCTTATTAAACGATTTCTTATTTATTTTACAACAGGAGGAGTTTTTGAAGTATATTTTTAAACAATTTTATAGGGATAATTTGAATTTTGTGTGATAATCTAAAATGGATAGTAGTGAATTGCCAGCCCATTTTACATCCCTCCTTGTACTTATATTTCCATTTTATGTCATTGCACAAAGTCAGAATTACCCAGTGTTCAAAAAGCAAGGAATTTATCTGGCTGGAGTCTACAGCTGATTCTGTCTTATTGTGTGTTCTCACAGGTTGTTTTCAACATCTCGGATGCAAGTCAGAAGTACCACATTGCTCTTCTCCTGAGTCCCTTCTCGTACAGTACCTACCGGGGATCCTAAGTACTCTAACCAACACTAGTGTGGATTAGAATCAGTTTTAGTTCCTGTATAATTAAGTATCACCTTGCAAGTGTTTAGATTTGACTAAAATCCAGAGGAATGGGGTGAACGCTGTTTTATTTTGCTACATTGTTTAGAATATAACAACTTGAGATAGAAATTATTGATGGATTTAAAAAGGTTGATGTCTGTTGGCCTTTTCCTCCAAGGAGCTGAAGTTTAAAATTATATGAAGGAAGTTATGCTTCACTTAGAATCCCGACAGTGCAGAAAGGGCCATTCGGCCCATCAAGTCTGCACCAACTCTCTGACTGAGTATCTTACCTAGACTCCATCCCCACCCTACACCCGCAACCTCAGACACTTCCCATGGCTAATCCATCTTACTTACACATCTTGGGACACTAAAGGACAATTTAGCATTGCCAATCCACCTAACCTGCACATCTTTGGACGGCAGGAGGAAACCGGAGCACCCAGAGGAAATCCATGCAGACATGTGGAGAATGTGCAAACTCCACGCACACACACAGTCACCTGAGGCTGGAATTGAACCCGGGTCCCTGGAGCCATGAGGCAGCAGTGCTAACCACTGTACCACCCAACTTGTATGGAGGATTCCCCACAGTCTTGAGGATTCGGGGTAGACCATTTAGGATGGAAATGAGGAGATATTTCTTCACCCAAAGAGTGGTGAGCCTGTGGAATTCATTACCACAGGAAGTCGATGCCAAAACATTGAATGTATTCAAGAGGTGGCTGGATACAGCACTTGGGGCAAATGGGATCAAAGGTAATGGGGGGAAAGCAGGATTAGGCTATTGAGTTGGACAATCAGTCCTGATCATGATGAATGGTGGAGCAGGGGCTCGAAGGGCCAAATGGCCTCCTCCTGCTCCTATCTTCTATGTCTATGGAACATTAGTTAAACCCCATTTGCAATACTGCATTCAGTTTTGGGTACTGCACCTCAGAAAAGATGTACGGCGTTGATGTTGCACAGATTCACCAGAATGTTACAGGGGCTTAAACTTTGAGGACCGGTTGCATAAATTGTATTTGCATTCCCTTCTGATTTAGAAGAATGAAGGGTGATCTGATCAAGGTGTTTCAAACATTAAAAAGATTTGCTAGCATAGACATGGAGAAGATATATCCTCCAGTGGTGAATGAAAAACAGTGCAGCATAATCTTAAAGTTAGAGCTAGGTCAATTAGGAAGCTTTTTTTTCACACAAGCTGGTTGAACTCTTTCTCCCCAAAAGGCTGTGCATATTAATTGGAGTTTGAGTGAGATAGATGGATATTTGTTAGATACGACAAAGGCAGAGAAATGGAGTGCAGATCAGCCATGATTTAGTCGAATGGCTAGGCAGGTTTGAGGTCTATTCCCATTCTGTACGTTCCTCGATTGAATGTAGCAGTAGTAATAAATTAGATAGACAATGAGGGCAATTTCTATCAATTCCACCTGTCAGGTAATTGACAATATTGGATGCAGTGCTGATTTGAGTACAATGGAGAATAATATTTGATGGTTTATAAAACAGACATTCCACCTGATCCCATGGATTTCTGATAGTGACTTAAAGTGACCGCAGTGTGTCTTTTGATTTCCATTTGTGTAATTATGTGATACAACACTTGTGGATTTTAGCTATTTATTCTGCACCGTCCATTATTGAATTCATAGTATTTTTCCACTTAAGCAAAACTTTGCAAACATCATTCATTGAAAAAGAAACGTGTGTAATACTGCTTTAATTTTTGAACTGATGAACACAATGTTCCTCTTATGTCTGTTTGTGACATGAGAATTCAATGAACTCTGCGCTTTTTGTTGATGTCAATCTCAGTCTGTTTAGTAATTTGTCAAAATGTAGTCCCGTAAAATATTAATCTTTGCGAAAATATAAATGGACTGATTACGTTTTGAAAATGGCATCTTTCTTTTTTTGATTTATTATTGTTACATGTATTAACATACACTGAAAAGTAGTTTCTTGTGCTATACAGACAAAACATACCGTTCATAGAGAAGGAAATAAGAGAATGCAGAATGTAGTGTTATAATCATAGCTAGGGTGTAGAGAAAGATCAACTTAATGCAAGGTAAGTCCATTCAAAAATCTGACAGCAGCAGGGAAGAAGCTGTTCTTGAGTCGGTTGGTACGTGACCTCAGACTTTTGTATCTTTTTCCCAAAGGAAGAAGGTGGAGGAGAGAATATCCAGGGTGCATAGGGTCCTTAATTATGCTGGCTGCTTTGCCGAGGCAGAGGGAAATGTAGACAGAGTCAATGGATGGGAGGCTGGTTTGCGTGATGGATTGGGCTACATTCACAACATTTTGTAGTTCCTTGCGGTCTTGGGCAGAGCAGGAGCCATACCAAGCTGTGATAGAAAGCATTTTTTCTGGTTCTATGGTGCATCTGTCTTTGCCCTGGTCGGTGTGCAGATGGAGGATTTGTTGCCTTGTTTGCAGTTCCTGCGTCGGTAGATGGGTCTGCGCAGTCAGGTGTTCCAGGTCGCTGTCGGGCTGCGTTTTGGCTTCGTCAGTTGGTGGATATCCAGACCCACGCTCCGGCGTGGACGGGTCGAGGGCCGGTAAGTGGATGATGTCCCTGGAGTGGCAGTCGCGGATGAGTCCACTGGCTCACTGCTAGTTCGGATCTCTGGACCTGCAAGTAAATGTATTATAGAATCGTAGAATCTCTACAGCGCAGGAGGAGGGTATGTAGCCTATTGAGTCTGCACCAACAACAATCCCACCCTATCCCCATGTATTTACCCTGCTAGTCCCCCTGACACTAAGGGGCAATTTAACATGGCCAATCCACATAACCTGCACATCTTTGGACTGTGGGAGGAATGATGTGGAGATGCCGGCGTTGGACTGGGGTAAGCACAGTAAGAAGTCTCACAACACCAGGTTAAAGTCCAACAGGTTTATTTGGTAGCAAATACCATAAGCTTTCGGAGCGCTGCCCCTTCGTCAGACAGAGTCAATGGATGGGAGGCTGGAGTCCATCTGACGAAGGGGCAGCGCTCCGAAAGCTTATGGTATTTGCTACCAAATAAACCTGTTGGACTTTAACCTGGTGTTGTGAGACTTCTTACTGTGGGAGGAAACCAGAGCACCTGGACGAAACTCACACAGACACAGGGAGAACTTACAAACTCCACACAGACAATGATCCAAGCCAGGAATCGAACCCGGGTCCCTGGCGCTGTGAGGCAGCAGTGCTAACTACTGTGCCACCATGCCACCCTATTATGTGTGGGAATTGTGTTGTTCTATGTATGCAAGTGAACATAAAAGTATTAAAATGAACAGAAGTTTGGTCTTTTGGGCAGTGGAGAAGAAAACAAGCCAAGATTCCTGCTCTTGATCATTATCCAGTAGTTTCTCCAAATGATGGATTATAATGAGGATTGGGTTGAGCTATGAGCTCTGTAGCTAGAAGCCTGGCAACAGTCACTAATTAGATCTGCAGAAAAAGATTGATCACTTAAGGACTTGTCTTATTGTACAACATGGAGTGGAGGAAATAGGAAAGAGAGGATGCTAAAAATGCTGAAACCTTCAGAATTCATCGATGATCAAAAACAGAAAATCAAACTTTTCAATGCAGCTCTTGAAAGGGTTTTTTTTTTAAAACAAATCAGCAGATATTCCTATTTTATAGTTATGTTACACCTGGAACATGTTAAATTTTATTTCAACTATGTTAATTCAGGGTTAATAGTGAGGCAGGGTAAAAACTCCACCAGTGAAGCAGCTGGTGACCGTGTACATCCTATACAGATTTCCTCAACACTGATGAAAAGATTTTTAATCAGATGATTGGATCATTTTCAGTAACATTGCTCATGGTGATTTAAAACAAATCAGGTTCTCCCAGGTAAGTCCTGAAGTTGAGTCGAACTCGGATGAGCAGGGTCTGCAAACTGGATAGTGACAGAAAAGTAACTAAAGCAGCATTAGGATTCCACCCTAGGAAATTCAGTGCAGCGGTTCTGAAGACTGAATTTGATGCAAGGGGCAGACATTGAATGTATTGGTTGGTAGTGAAATTTTTTCAGGGTCTGGAAGTTGTAAAGAAAAATGGTAACTAAAAATGAGAGCTAAACCTGGAGGTTGGGGGCAGCAAACAGGAAAGGTACAGGTAGCGGCACGGTAGCACAGTGGTTAGCACTGCTGCTTCACAGCTCCAGGGACCTGGGTTCGAATCCTGGCTCAGGTCGCTGTCTGTGTGGAGTTTGCACATTCTCCCTGTGTCTGCGTGGGTTTCCTCCGGGTGCTCCGGTTTCCTCCCACAGTCCAAAGATGTGCGGGTTAGGTTGATTGGCCATTCTAAATTGCCCCTTAGTGTCCCGGGATGCATAGGTTAGAGGGGTTAGTGGGTAAATATGTAGGGATACGTGGATAGGGCCTGGGTGGGATTGTGGTTGGTGCAGACTTGATGGGCCGAATGGCCTCTTTCTGCACTGTTGGATTCTACGATACAGGCAGCATGGTAACACAGTGGTTAGCACTGCTGCCTCACAGCCACCAGGGACTCGAGTTCGATTCCCAGCTTGGGTCATTGTCTGTGTGCAGTTTGCACATTCTCCCCGTGTCTGCGTGGGTTTGCTCCGGTTTCCTCCCACATTCCAAAGATGTGCGATTTAGGTGGATTGGCTATGCTAAACTGCCCCTTAGTGTTAGGGGGCGAGCTAGGGTAAATGCATGGGGTTATGGGGATTGGGCCTTGGTAGGACTGTGATCGGTGCAGACTTGATGGGCCGAATAGCCTCCTTCTGCACTGTAGGATTCTATGATTCTAAACATTCAAGTGGATTTTCTCCCATTTTAAACTTACCTGACTTGGTAAATGGCAAAAACAAAATTCCCCAAGTGAACACAAACAACTTACCACAGAACCCTAATGTTAGAAGCCCTAGATATCAAGCCTGATAATTAACTTTTGAAAGTAAGTGAAGTGGCCATTGGTAGGGGTATCTCAAAATTATATAAAGTCATGATAATAGGGAATGGACAAAATAAGCTGAAGAATTTGAATATATTAAATTGACTATGGTACTGCTCATGATTAACTGAGGAACATAATTCTTTTCATGTACATGATGATATTGGAGATGTAAAGAGAATTTAGAAGCTTGCTGCACAAAGTCACATGATAACCAGAGGCTGCAACTCATCATGATACCTGACAATGAACATTAATGAGACAAAAATGCTTGTGCAAAAATGATTAAGTCGAAGTGAGGTTTGTTGGCGGTGCGTAAGGATTTTAATAATATATAGGTAGATGATTGCCTCAAGTGACAGGATTTTACTCTGAGCTTTGTAACTCATGTTTGAAATTTCAAAAGATAATTCTTGGGAGATTTTGGAAAATGTTCATTTCGAAGCACACTGGAAGCAGTTGTGGGCAGTTAGTATATTATATCCTCAAGAGAATACTTTCATGACAATTTTTTTGACAAAACAATTTACTGGTTGTTATGCAAAGTGGTGGCATTGTTTATGTTTCAGTAACACAGCAGTGTATGCCAGTTTTCAATGTCCCATTATAGAAATTCCTTTATGCAAAGAGTTATTAAAGAATTAAATGTTTTTTAATCACAGTTTGAGGCACAGATCATCTTTTAATAGCAAATTAGTTAAACATTTCAAACACAAGATTAAAGTGTTATGAGGAAAGGCTGGCGAGGTAGGATTGCTCGAACAAGGAGCTGGCACAGACAGCCCAAATACATTCTGTTGTGCTGTAAACTTGTATTGTCCTACACTGTTGTTAGTTGTCGTTTGCAAGTTTAACTAACTTTTTAGTGTTCAAGAAAGCTGTAACTGAATGTGGGTTTAACCCTCACACTGTATCTTACCACACGCTTAGTGCGCAAAGAAAATTTGGATATTTTAAAATGTTAATTACATTGAGTGAAGCAGAGGAAGATGACAGCAAAACACAATTTAGTGACTGCTAGTATTCAGTCACCAGCAAAATCTACATGTTAACAACAAAACGGTGTGTTTTTGAAATTAGAAGAACATTTATTGTGGTATACAGGAATCTAATCCCATCCTATGATGAAGCAAGTGATTTTTCCTGAAATATATATTAAAATATTTTTAGTTTAAAAAAAAATTGTAAAATCTCAAAGCCATTAGAAGTATTTACAAACTTCATTCATTTTTAATATTAAAAAGACATCTCCTGAACAGGTTTTCACAGAGAACTTTGTATCACATCATAATTAGGAACATTACCGATCTTATTTATTGGGGTAACCAAATGTTCTACATATCATGAGGAAGTGTAATACACAGCCCAGAGCTACGTCGATGCAGCAACTAGCCCAGCTGTGCCCTGACCGATCTTCTGTCCACAAAAAGCAGTCTCCAGTGGTTTGAATCCAAGCTCATCTACTGGAATTCCAAATGCAGTGAGTTTTGCCTCATACGTTCGCAGCAGATCGTTGTGAGCCTAATTGAAAAGCAGTGTCAAATCTTAATCCTACAGAAAACATGTGCTTATCATAGCTTTACATGAAAAATATCTTTTCCATTGCAACCATAGATTAATCTGCAGATTGGTATTCATATGGCGCCGTCTCAGGTTTCTAATTAATGCGTCAAAGCATGCTATACACGATCAACGACGTGCAGTAACTGTTATTTTGATAACAGCAGACTCGCACAAAGAAGAACAAGATGAATGACCATTGATTTGTTTTTGGATAATGTTTGTTGAGAGAGGAATGTTGGCCATGGCACCTGCTCTTCTTCAAATCCTACCATGGATTTTTAACATTTACCTCAATCAACAGAATGTGTCACAGATATTTTTCATGATGCATAAACTGACACTTCCAGCAGTACCACTCTCGGTAATGTAGTTACTGGCACATATTAGTCCAGTGTATAAACTCAGACCTAACTGAGATTATTGCCAAAGTCATTAGTTTGTAAACACGATTTTCCAAAAAATGTGTAATTTTTGTATTTTGTGAGAATTTCCAAATTTTAAAAAAGTAAACCCAGGAGTAAACCAGTGCAACTCACTTTCACATTCACCCTTACCTTACAAACCCGAGCCAGTTCATACTGCAAATCCTTTATAACATTATTCTTGGAGTCCAGGACATCCTGAAAAAGAACCAAAGAATGTAAAACCTAAAACGTATTCAACATAAAGTAAACACAACTTGACATAATTTGTATTTGTAGTTCAGAACTTCAGAAACAAGTTTATTTTTATTATGAGAGTGTTGCAGGTAAGGCCAGCATTTATTGTCCATCCCTAATTGCCCTTGAGAAGGTAGTGGTGAGCTATATTCTTGAAACATTTGCTGCAGTTCATGTGTTGTAGGTACACCCAATATTTTTTCCATTGCTCTTTTTATAACTATGTAAGCTTGTGATACCATTTCAGAATACAGTTAAACGTCCACCACATTGTCAGACTTTGCCACTGGAATCATGTGTAGCCCAGACCCGGTAAGGGTGGGAGATTTCCTCCCGTGAAGGATATCACTATAGCACGGTAGCACAGTGGTTAGCACTGCTGCTTCACAGCTCCAGGGACATGGGTTCGATTCCCGGCTTGGGTCACTGTTTGTGTGGAGTTTGCACATTCTCCTCGTGTCTGCATGGGTTTCCTCCGGGTGCTCCGGTTTCCTCCCACAGTCCAAAGATGTACGGGTTAGGTAGATTGGCCATGCTAAAATTGCCCCTTAGTGTCCTGAGATGCGTAGGTTAGAGGGATTAGCGGGTAAATATGGGGGTAGGGCCGGGGTGCGATCGTGGTCGGTGCAGACTCGATGGGCCAAATGACCTCTTTCTGCACTGTAGGGTTTCTATGATTCACTAAACCAACTAGATTTTTCCAACAATCTGATGGATCTGTGGTCATCATTACCAACACTAATATTTTATTACGTTTAAATTCTGCCAGTTGCCCTAGTCACATTTGAACTTGTATAACTGAAGTGCAGGCCTCTGGATCACCAGTCCCGTAACATTACCATATGCCACCATCCCCCTAAAACAGGTTCACTTTGCCTCAAAATAAAAGTCATCTATATGTTATAGGATATATTTTCTTTGTTCATTAAGAAAGAAATATTTGCATTTACATCATTTCCCAAGTCTTCAAGACAACCTGGAAAAACAGCATCGTGCACACACCAAAAAGAGGGGTCAACCTAGGTGTAGGCCTAGAAGCCACAGAACAGTTGCAAATGAGCTACAGTGGATGTGTGAGGATGACACAAGACAGGCGATCATGACAGCAGATCTCCTGGTGGCAGTATTTACAAGCAGCTGCAGCTTGTTGTATCAGATGTTGAGCAGTCTAATAAGCAGTGCTAAAAGGGTCCATTGGAGGTTGCTAAAGGAACAGTCTAGTAGATTTTGAGTTTTAATTTTTGTGCTCAGGGGAAGTACATGTGGTCCACCGGCATTCACAAAAATGTTTTGGTCCAATGACACCTGCATTGCTTTTTTTTGTTGAGTACCCCACTTCCCCATTGGCATCACTTTCTCCCTTCAAACGTACTTAGCATCGCAGCTCAATGGGAAAGGAGAGCAGGCTGATTTCCTACTCTCACCACCAGAAAAACACAACAGGGTGCACATTCAGTGCCTGAAGTTGGTTTGGAATCCGCACAGGCAAAGGTGGGTGGGCACTGCAGTTACTCAATCTATTTGCTGCTTGTTTCATGAGGAAATCAAATTGCTCAGCCTTGGAGTCGCATTCCTAGCCCAGCAATGATTGATGCTGACTTTTGATTGACTATGTACGAGGACTAAAATATCAAAGCTCAACTTTTTTTTAAAAAGTAGTTTTTTCTGCAAGGGTAATAAATATACACCAAAATAGTATGATTGTAATACGTTGCTACCTCACAAATTATTTTGTTTATCTTCCTAACTTATATGTGGACATGTATAGCCTCATAGTTTGTATTGCATAGCTCCCTTAAGGATCCACTGTGGAGTTTTCTAATTGTACCCCAATCTCAAAACTACAAGGTGAGAGAAGGAACACAAACCTCCAGTTTGCGAGTGATCATACTGAGTGCAGTTGGGTCGAGGTTGGAAGCAGCGAGGACCTCATTCAATTGTGCTTCTTTTTTCTCCAAGCAGTCTGAGAGCACACAAAGCTTCTGCTCAAGGATAATATTTTTCAAGCCAGTTTTCTGCTGAACCTCCTGAATGGCTTTGTCAAATTTGTTATACAGATCATCTCGCTCTTCTTGAACCTCAATTTTTAACAAAAAGCACACAAGACATTAGAAATGTTTAAAGTTAGACAGAGATAAAAAGCATCTATGTCAATTCCATTAAAAGCAATTCACATGTTGATAAGTTGAATGGGTATTGAAAGGCATTATTTGAAACTATTATAAAGACAAAATACTTTTTCACTATTCTGAATATAGAGAGGGCTACTTCTTGTAAAAATATCGTACTGAGTGTTATATGTACTACAGCCAGTCACCTGTTAGGTTTATAAAAACATCATAGGAATGCACATATATTAACTACCCTAATTCTATAGTTGGCTGTATGACTTAACCATAGAATCCCTACAGTGCAGAAGGAGGCCATTCGGCCCATAGAGTCTCCACCAACCTTCCGAAAGAGCACTCTATCTAAGCCTATTCCCCCACCCTATCCTTGTAGCCCCACTTATTGATCATCGCTAATCCACTTAACCTACACATCTTTGGATACTAAAGGGCAATTTAGCCAGGCCAATCTACCTATTTTGCACATCTTTGGACTGTGGGGGGAAACTGGAGCACCTGGAGGAAACCCACACAGACAAGGGAAGAACATACAAACTCCACAGAGTCACCCGAGGCTGGAATCACACCCTGGTCCCTGGTGTGAGGCAGCAATGCTAACCACTATGCCCTTGTTGATGTTTTTGGAAAAGCTAATAAGTTGGTTATCATTTATCATATGCAATTGATAAGTCAATTTTTCTATTCCTCTTTTGTGCTCTTTAATAAAATTATCTGAATTTGTCTTGCTGTCTCTCTCCACTTTATCTCAGATTTCCTGATACCAGCAGTGAAAAATTTTTTCTCATTGATTTTTAAAAATTCATTCACAGGATGTGGATGGCGCTGGCAAAGCCATTGTCCATTCTTCAATGGCCTTAAGGTGGTAGTGAACCATATTCTGAATCACTGTAGTCCATATGGTGAAGGCTTTTCCACTATTAGGCAGAGAATTCCATGATGAAGGATACCACAAGATTATTGGAATCCAGAGTCAATGTTGAAGACTTCCAGGGCAACTCTCTCCTGACCACTGTGCCACTAGTGGGACAGGGCATATTCAAGGGTCATGATGGAAGAGGACATTGTTTGAAAGATATGATTCAGATTATGACAATGTCAGGCTGTTGTTTATGAGTCTGTGGGACAGCTTTAATTATGGCACGTCCTCAGATATCAGGAGGACTTTGATGTGTTAACTGGGCTGGGTGCGCCTTTGTTGTGTAGTGTCCAAATCCAATACCTAGATCAATGTCAGGTCGTCCAACCAATTTTCCTATTTATAGCAATTGTCATAGCAGTTTGATACAACTTAATGCCTTGCTAGGCCATTTCAGAGGGCAGTTACGAGTCAGTCAATCAGATTGCAGCAATCAGGGGGCGGCACGGTAGCACAGTGGTTAGCACTGCTGCTTCACAGTGGTTAGCACTGCTGCTTCACAGCTCCAGGGACCTGGGTTCGATTCCCGACTTGGGTCACTGTCTGTGTGGAGTTTGCACATTCTCCTCGTGTCTGCGTGGGTTTCCTCCGGGTGCTCCGGTTTCCTCCCACAGTCCAAAGATGTGCGGGTTAGGTTGATAGGCCATGCTAAAAATTGCCCCTTGGTGTCCTGAGATGCGTAGATTAGAGGGATTAGCGGGTAAAATATGTAGGGATATGGGGGGGTAGGGCCTGGGTGGGATTGTGGTCGGTGCAGACTCGATGGGCCGCATGGCCTCTTTCTGTACTTTAGGGTTTCTATGATGATTGCTGTGGGTCTGGAGAAGCAAATAGGGCAGACTGGACTTCCTTCACTAAAGAGGACACTAGTAAACCAGATGGCAATCTGGTAGTTACATAGTCACCATTGTTGATACCAGCTTTTGAATTGAATTAACTGAACTTAAATTCCACAACTTTTATAGTGGGATTTGAACTCTAGCCCATGTATCATTAATCCAGGCTTTGGATTACTAGTCCAGTGACATAACTATGGCGCCGTTTCTTTCACAGTTCCACCAATGAAATCCCTAATCACCATCATTATTATTAATCTCTCTAGTTTTAAGTTGTTTTAACTATAGATCAAGAATCCTGATCTATTGGATTCCATTCACAAAAGGCTATGAAAGCTGGAACAACATGACCTTTCAAGACCGAGATTGACTGATTTTTGTTAGATAAGGGTGTCACAGGAATGGAGCAAAAGTAGGTAAATTGCATTGAGGTATACAGAACAGCCATGGTACAACAAGCTCAGGACTGAATGGCTTATTTCTGTCCCCGCAATCTGATTTCAGTTCATAACTTGTGTTACAGTATTGTCTTTGCAATTTCCCACCACAACATTAGAACACTCGTGCATCTTTCTGAAGTACCTCCTTTCGTGCAGGAGGTCACAACTGTTCTTTTAACATTGGATTCCATCAGCTGCAACTTAGTAAATATTTTTACTGTAATCTACCTTGCAAAAACGCTGCTCAAGTACTTCGTGCTCCCATCTGAACTGTTTCATTTCTTTGTCCATAAGTTTAAGCTTTGCTCTCGCTCGCTGTGAAAAGAAAAATCAAACTGCATGTCACCATAATGGCTTCAACGGTTAATTGTTGCATTCTTTTCCAATGGACTGTTGACTCCCATCCTTCCCATTAACTCCAAGAATGCACCATCCGAAGCGCAGGCATTTTAATAACTGGGTATTAATATACTTTCATTTTTAGCTAACAGGAGTATACATGACATTTCCTCCACAAGATGGAGCCATGTTCCTTCTGGAAGTAACAGTTTTAACAAGACCAGGTTAAAGTCCAACAGGTTTATTTGGTAGCAAATACCATTAGCTTTCGGAGCGCTGCTCCTTCGTCAGATGGAGAGGAAATCTGCTCTCAAACAGGGCACAGAGACACACAATCAATTGATTTTGGACTTTAACCTGGTGTTGTTAAAACTGTTACTGTGTTTACCCCAGTCCAACGCCGGCATCTCCACATCATGACTACCTTCTGGAAGTCTCAGAGGTGTGTAACTACCGATCCTACTGTGTAATCTTACAGTTGTAGCATTTGGGTATTTGGAAGTAAAGTGGCTATCAAAAATATTTTTCTCCCCTAAAGCAGATAAAAATACAGCATGGACATGTATTACTAAAGCTGGTATCTGTTGTATAACTAAACATTTGTTTTTACAGATTTGAGACAAAACATGTTTTTTTAAAATATTCATTTGTGGGACATGGGTGTTGCTGACTGGCCAACATTTATTGCCCATTCCTGGTTGCCCTTGAGAAGGTGGTGGTGAGCTGCCTTCTTGAAGAGCTGCAGTCCACGTGCTATGGGTTGACCCACAATACCATTATGGAGGGAATTCCAGGATTTTGACCCAGCAACTACAAAGGAATGGTGATATATTTCCAAGTCAGGGCGGTAAGTGGCTTGGAGGGGAACTTGCAAGTGGTGGTGTTCCCATATATCTGCTACCCTTCTAGGTGGAAGTGGTGGTGGGTTTGGAAGGTGCTGTCGAAGGATCTTTGGTGAATTGCTGCAGTGCAACTTGTAGATAATACACACTGCTGCTACTGGGTGTCGGTGGTGGAAGGAGTGGATGTTTGTAGATGTGGTGCCAATCAAGCGGCTGATTTGTCCTGGATGGTGTCAAGCTTCTTGGGTGTTGTTGGAGCTGCACCCATCCAGGCAAATGGGGAGTATTCCATCACACTCCTGACTTGTGCCTTGTAGATGGCAGATAGGTTTTGGGGAGTCAGGAGGTGAGTTACTCACCACAGTATTCCTAGCCTCTGACCTGCTCTTGTAGCCACCATGTTTGTGGCAAGTCCAGTTGAGCTTCTGGTCAATGGTGACCCCAACGATGTTGACAGTGGGGGATTCAGTGATGGTAACACCATTGAATGTCAAGGGGCAGTGGTTAGTGTCTCTTATTGGTGATGGTCATTGCCTGGCATTTGTGGCACAAATGTTACTTGTCACTTGTCAGCCCAATCCTAGATATTGTCCAGATCTTGCTACATTTGAACATGGACTGCTTCAGTATCTAAGGAGTCGCAGATGGTGCTGAACATTGTGCAATCATCGGCGAACATCCCCACTTCTGACCTTATGACAGAGGGAAGGTTATTGATGAAGCAGCTGAAGATGGTTGGGCCTAGGACACGACCTTGAGGGACTCCTGCAGAGATGTCATGGAGCTGAGATGACTGACCCTCCACAACAACAACCATCTTCCAATGTACCAGGTATGACTCCAACCAGTGGAGAGTGTGTCCAATAATACCCATTGATTCCAGTTTTGTTAGGGCTCTTTGATGCCACACTCGGTTGAATGTGGCCTTGATTTTAAAGGCTGTCACTCTCACCTCACCTCTGGAATTCAGCTCTTGGAATTCAGCCATGTTTGAACCAAGGCTGTAATGAGGACAGGAGCTGAGTGACCCTGATGAAACCCAAACTGGGCATCATTTAGCAGGTTATTGATGAGCAGGTGCTGCTTGATAGCACTGTTGATGACCCCATCCATCACTTTACTGATGATCGAGTGTAGACTGATTGGGCGGTAATTGGCCGTTTGGATTTGTCCTTCTTTTTGTGTGCAGGACATACCTGGGCAATTTTCCACATTGTCAGGTAGATGCCAGTGTTGTAATTGGCTTGGCTATGGGAGCAGCATGTTCTGGAGCACAAGTCTTCAGTACTATTGCAGGAATGTTAAAAGGGCCCATTGCCTTTGCAGTATCCAATGCCTCCAACTGTTTCTTGATATCACGTGGAGTAAATCGAATTGACTGGAGACTGGCATCTGAGTTGCTGGAAGCCACTGGAGGAGGCTGAGATCGATCATCCACTCGGCACTTCTGGCTGTAGATTGCTGCGAATGCTTAAGCCTTATCTTTTGCACTGATATGCTGGGCTCCTCCATCATTGAGGATGGGGAAATTTGTGGAGAGTTGTTTAATTGTCCACCACCATTCACGACTGGATGTGGCAGGACTGCAGAGCTTAGATCTGATCCGTTGGTTGTGGGATCGCTTAGCTCTGTCTATCACTTGCTGTTTATGCCATTTGGCATGCAAGTAGTCCTGTTTGGTAGCTTCACTAGGTTGACTCCTTATTTTTAGGTATGCCTGGTGCCGCTCCCTCTTGCACTCTCCATTGAACCAGGGTTGTTATACTCAAAAACAATACCACCTCACATAAATCTCCAAGTGGCAGGAAATGATAATCACCAACAAGAAAGAATTTATAACCACCTCCCCTTGACTTGCAATGGCATTATCATTATCTAGTCCTCCCTATCAACATCCTGGGGGTTCATCAGTTAGCAGAAACTCAGCTGGGTAAGCCACATCAGTACTGTAGCTACTACAACAGGTAAGAAGCTCGGTATTCTGCTGCAAGCAGCTCACCTTCTGAATTCTAAAGTCTCTCCACGACCTACAAGGCTCTAGTCAAGAGCTGCATGATGGAATATGCTCCCTTTGTCTAGATGAATAAAGGACTCACTGCCATACCTGACAAAGCAGTCAGGCTGCGCTCTCCCCAAAACCGGAAAATCCCATCAGAGGTCAATGGATGTTTGCGTGGTCTGCACCCCCATCTGCTACAATTCCCAAGAACTCTGCAGCTTAGGCAGCTGATAACATAATACGGGCAAAGGGAGTTGAGGATGCATGGGTGGTGAGAGGTGAAATGATGTTGGACATGAGGAAGTTATAGAGGTAGAAAGAGAGGGATCATTGCGGGGGGGGGGGGGGGGATTTGAATACAGGAATAGCTCATTTAAAATTGGTAGACTGGAGCCAATACAGATTTTTGAGCACAGTGTGATGGGCGAGGTGGATTTGGTGCATGTTTGGATATCGGGAGCAGAGTTTGAATGATCTCAAATTGGCAGAGGATGGAAGATGGGAGGCCAATGAGAAAACTATTGGACTAGTCAAGCATGGTGGTAATGGAAACATGAATGGTCGTTTTAGCAGCAAGTGTTTTGAGACAGGGATTATGTTACAGTTGATGGGAGTTGGAGGTCTCTGTGCTGTACAGGATACAAGACTGGAAAAACAGCTCCAAAAAATTAAAAGGGAAGACTTTCATTTATATAGTGCCTTTCATGACTACAGAATATCCCAAAGCACTTTACAGTCAATGACATGTAGTCATTATTGTAATGTAGGAAATGCAGCAGCCAATTCATCTGTAGCAAGTTCCTAAAACAGCAATGTTATAATGACCAGTTAATCTGTTTTATGATGTTATTGAGGGATAAATATTGTCATGGAAGTGTATTATTCCTGCTCTTCTTCAAAATATTACAGGGGATCTTTTACCTTCACCCGAACTGGCAGACAGGCTACAGTTTAACATCTCATCTGAATGACGGCACCTCCAACAGTGCAATGGAATGTCAGCCTCAACTTTTGTGCTCAAGCACAAGAGTGACACTTGAATGTACTATCTTCTTATGTGGAAATGAGAGGGCCATCAACTGAACCAGGCTATAGGGTCAATTAGGACACCAAGGCTGTGAACAGTGTAGTTCAGCCTGAGACAGTGTTACAGCACAGGGCAGGGGAGGGATCAAGAGGGATGGTGATGATGGTGATGATGGGGCTGTTGCCTTGTGGATCCAGAACTGGCTTGCCTGCAGAAGGCAGAGAGTGGCTGTGGAGGGGTCTTTCTCTGCATGGAGGTCAGTGACCAGTGGAGTGCCCCAGGGATCTGTTCTGGGACCCTTGCTGTTTGTCATTTTCATAAATGACCTGGATGAGGAAGTGGAGGGATGGGTTGGTAAGTTTGCTGACGACACCAAGGTAGGTGGTGTTGTGGATAGTTTGGAGGGATGTCAGAAGTTGCAGCGAGACATAGATAGAATGCAAGACTGGGCGGAGAAGTGGCAGATGGACTTCAACCCGGATAAAAGTGTGTGGTGATCCATTTTGGCAGATCCAATGGGATGAAGCAGCAGTATAATATGAAGGGTACCATTCTTAGCAGTGTAGAGGATCAGAAGGACCTTGGGGTCCGGGTCCATAGGACTCTTAAATCAGCCTCGCAGGTGGAGGATGCGGTCAAGAAGGCGTACGGCGTACTGGCCTTCATTAATCGAGGGATTGAGTTTAGGAGTCGGGAGATAATGCTGCAGCTTTATAGGACCCTGGTTAGACCCCACTTGGAGTACTGCGCGCAGTTCTGGTCACCTCATTACAGGAAAGATGTTGAAGCCATTGAAAGGGTGCAGAGGAGATTTACAAGGATGTTGCCTGGATTGGGGGGCATGCCTTATGAGGATAGGTTGAGGGAGCTTGGTCTCTTCTCCCTGGAGAGACGAAGGATGAGAGGTGACCTGATAGAGGTTTACAAGATGTTGAGAGGTCTGGATAGGGTAGACTCTCAGAGGCTATTTCCAAGGGCTGAAATGGTTGCTACGAGAGGACACAGGTTTAAGGTGCTGGGGGGTAGGTACAGAGGAGATGTCAGGGGTAAGTTTTTCACTCAGAGGGTGGTGGGTGAGTGGAATCGGCTGACGTCGGTGGTGGTGGAGGCAAACTCGTTGGGGTCTTTTAAGAGACTTCTGGATGAGTACATGGGATTTAATGGGATTGAGGGCTATAGATAGGCCTAGAGGTGGGGATGTGATCGGCGCAACTTGTGGGCCGAAGGGCCTGTTTGTGCTGTGGCTTTCTATGTTCTATGTTCTATGTTCTATGTAATGATCAGTGTCAGTCGTGTATACGTGCAACCTAACATTGTGGCTTCAGATGATGCCACTGAGGGGCAGCATGCACATGAGACATTGGAAGGAATCAAGTATGAATGTTTGGGTGATTTCAGAGGACATATTGCAGAGCTGGGAGAGGTGGGGCCCTGACTGTAGAGATAAGACCGGAACCAGATATGCTTGGCTGCAGAGCAGAGGATAGGTAAGAATGATGGTGTAATCAAAACATGTCAAAAGTTGCAGACGTATCAACACGAATTAGGAGGGACAGTAAACCATGGTCAAAAATAGAGGGTATCATTTGTGACTGATTAGATTCGGTGTTGTGGCAGGAAGGAATGCTGATGTGCTCAAATATGGAGTAGTAGGAATAATGGAATGGTAGACAACAATATGTTTAAGGACCGAATGGAAGAAAGGGAATTGAATTTCGGATTATAATTTGGACAATAAGATTAAGGGAAGGATTTTTTTGAGGAGAAAGGTGATGATGGCAAATTTGAGAGGGAAATTGACAGCTCATGAGAAATGGGAAAACATTTACAATATCAGCTAGCAAGGGGTCAAGAAAAGTTGAGCGGTCATCAGTTTATTAGAAGTAGAATCAAGCAAGGAAGAAGTGGGGCTTATGGACAAGTTGACCTCAGTGAGGGCACAATGATGTAAAAGTGGAACTAAAGATACAGCTTTGTGGTTAAAACAAGGGTATTTGGGAGAATATCTTGGCTTACTGGGAAAGGGAAGAATGTGTAGAGGCAGCTGAACAGATAGTCTCAATCTTAGTGGCAAAGATGTCTATAATCTCGTCACTTTGCAGATGTATCACAATTCCTTCATTGTCAGGTCCAAATCCGTTTGTGTGAGTACCTTTTATCATATGGACTGCAGTGTTTCAAGAACATAGCTCACCACCACCTTCTCGGGCCAAACAAGGATATGGAAAAATGTCAGCCTTGCTAACATTGTCAACACCCACATCCCAAAATTAATAGAAAATTTAAAAAGTTGAACATGTTTTTTGTTTAAACAGATATGGACTTCTCAAGCATTTGACGAAAAAACTCTAGTTTTGCAGGGCAGTCAGAGAAATTTTAAATGACTTTAAATTACAGCTGTTATAAAGCCATGCTTTATATTGAAAATGACTATGTATTTATTGGTCTGAAAATCACTAGTTGAGTTTTAAAAAGACTGGACAGCAGCATTATTTTAAAAGTGCCTTAAGACAACAGCTGCTAAGATGGCTGAATATTTGCATCACTATCTTTGAAATTCCTAAACAATTAAAATGGAGCCAGGCTACCTAGAAAACCCCATCAGAGACAATCACCTCGAAGGAGTGTGAATGGACCCATTTACCAAACAACCAGAGGAATCACCTGTGCATGCAACTAGCTGTGGAGAGCAAGCCATTGAACAAAATAACTTTGGACAATGGGATTCTGGTTGAGAAAGGAACTCATGCAGCTATAATCTACTCGTGCCTAAACCACGGGCCTGGAATCAACTTGCAACGACCATCTTTGGGTAACTGGTCAATTTGTGAAAGGGGATCATGTGGAGCCAATTAATTCCCCCCCTCAAGAAATTGCTTTGCTCCAGGCCACAAAACAGAAGGAGAGATACTGAAGAAGCACGGCCCATGGGTGGGTGCACTCTCTCACTTCCTCCTCATACATCCTGAAAGCTCACGCTTTGCCTGTTATTTAACCACCCACATGCCACAGGCTGTGTTTTAAGAATTAATCCAGAAGCTGCTGTCTCTAGAAAAAAAGATAGATCATCTGTCACATCTTTACATCATTTTCATCCAAGCCATCAATCTATGAGATTCTGTACTATTGATTTTATTGGACTTTTAAAACTGCTTTACCGGTTTTGTCACTTAGTAACCTGTTCACGTATGTATGAATCCCTGAATGCATGTGAGGGAGAACCTGAGCATTGTTTTAACTTAGATTGGGTGTCAAGTACAATAAACTACTTTGTTTTCTTTTATCAATTTATGAGGAATGTGTGTGCATGTTTTTTACAGTCACAGCACTTAAACACTGACCAAATTGGTAAGCATATTCTTCTTAAAAAAAATAAATTTCCGTCAAACATGGAGTAGGTCGAGGGGAACCTGTCTACCTCCCACCCACATCTTGTTGTAACACAGCTCATGTCATCATATACACCAAATGAAAGTTGCAACCAGTACAAACCAATAAAAATTATCATTCACATAACCAACATGGTGTTAAAATCAATAAAGGATAATAAATTAAACCTGGTGTACGCATCACTTAACTGCCAAGATACTTACAGAAAGAAAACCTTTATCCTGTTCATAGTTGGTTAAATGTTTAGTCAGTTTTGTCACCTCTTCCCGTGCCTTCCGCAGAGGTTCTGTCAGACGCTTATTCTGAAACTGAACCTCAGACATCTCTTTTTCTAGTCGTTCTTCTTTTAACTTCATGTCTTCCACTTGTTCCTGAGAAATAAGAGCAAAATCTGAAAATCATAGCTAGCCATTAAAAACCTTGTTCACAAAGTTCAAGAAATAAGAACTGTATCATATTTATGTACTTATTAATATCTATTATGTGAAGGAACAGAAGGTACTAAAATTTTGTGCACTGTAAATATGTAACAATTATTTTAGCACTAACACAAAGATTATTGTTAATATTGAGATTATTAAGATTTGCATAACACAGACGTGACAATATCAGTTATCTCATATTCCATAACGAACATGTAGAATAAAAACAATGGGATGAATATATTTAGAATCATAGAATCCAACAGTGCAGAATGAGGCCATTCAGTCCATTGAGTCTGCACCGATCACAATCTCACCCAGGCCCTATCCCCATGCATTTATTCCAGCTGGTCCCCCTGACAATAAGGGGCAATTTAGCATGGCCAATCCCCTAATCTTTGGAGTGTGGGAGGAAACCGCAGCACCCAGAGAAAACCCACACAGACACATGGAGAATGTGCTAACTGTTGAATGGCAGCTGTTGATTGGGAGAGGCTGTTTGAGGGTAAATCCACATCTGGCATGTGGGAGTCTTTTAAGGAACAATTGTTAGGGCTGCAGGATAGGCATGTGCCTGTAAAAAAGGATAGGAAGGGTAGGATTCGAGAACCGTGGATAACCAGGGAAATTGAGGGATTGGTCAAAAAGAAAAGAGGCGTACGTTAGGTCCAGGCAGCTAAAAACGGAGGGAGCTCTGGAGGAATACAAAGAAAGTAGGAAAGAGCTCAAAAGAGGAATTAGAAGGGCAAAAAGGGGTCACGAAATGTCCTTGGCAGACAGGATTAAGGAGAATCCCAAGGCATTTTATTCATACGTTAGGAACAAAAGGGTTGTCAGGGAAAAAATCGGACCTCTCGGGGACAAAAGTGGGGAATTATGCTTAGAGCCCAAAGAAGTAGGGGAGATCCTAAATGAATACTTTGCGTCGGTATTCACAAAGGAGAGGGATGTGTTGACTGGGAGTGTCTCGGAGGGGAGTGTTGACCCGTTTGAGAAAATCTCCATTACAAGGGAGGAAGTGTTAGGTTTTTTAGGGAATATAAAGACTGACAAATCCCCAGGGCCTGATGGAATCTATCCAAGGCTGCTCAGGGAGACGAGAGATGAAATCGCTGGGCCTCTGACGCAAATCTTTGTCTCGTCACTGGACACAGGTGAGGTCCCGGAGGATTGGAGGATACCTAATGTGGTCCCGTTATTTAAGAAGGGTAGGAAGGATAACCCGGGTAATTATAGGCCGGTGAGCTTGACGTCCGTGGTGGGGAAGTTGTTGGAGAAGATTCTTAGAGATAGGATGTATGCGCATTTAGAAAGAATAAACTCATTCACGATAGTCAGCATGGTTTTGTGAGAGGGAAGTCATGCCTCACTAACCTGGTGGAGTTTTTTGAAGAAGTGACTAGAATGGTTGACGAGGGAAGGGCCGTGGATGTCGTCTATATGGACTTTAGTAAAGCGTTTGACAAAGTCCCTCATGGTAGGTTGGTGCAAAAGGTTGGATCTCATGGGATAAAGGGAGAGGTGGCTAGATGGGTGGAAAACTGGCTTAGTCACAGAAGACAGAGGGTGGTAGTGGAAGGGTCTTTTTCCGGCTGGATGCCTGTGACTAGTGGTGTTCCGCAGGGCTCTGTATTGGGACCTCTGCTGTTTGTGATTTATATAAACGATCTGGAAGAAGGTGTAACTGGGGTGATCAGTAAGTTTGCGGACGACACAAAAATGGCTGCACTTGCAGATAGTGAGGAACATTGTCTGAGGCTGCAGAAGGATATAGATAGGCTGGAAATTTGGGCAAAGAAATGGCAGATGGAGTTCAATCCAGATAAATGCGAAGTGATGCATTTTGGTAGAACAAACGTAGGGGGGAGCTATACGATAAATGGCAGAACCATAAAGGGTGTAGATACGCAGAGGGACCTGGGTGTGCAAGTCCATAGATCCTTGAAGGTGACGTCACAGGTGGAGAAGGGAGTGAATAAGGCATATGGCATGCTTGCCTTTATAGGACGGGGCATAGAGTATAAAAGTTGGGGTCTGATGTTGCAGTTGTATAGAACGTTGGTTCGGCCACATTTGGAATACTGCGCCCAGTTCTGGTCGCCACACTACCAGAAGGACGTGGAGGCTTTAGAGAGAGTGCAGAGGAGGTTTACCAGGATGTTGCCTGGTATGGAGGGGCTTAGTTATGAGGAGAGATTGGGTAAACTGGGGTTGTTCTCACTGGAAAGACAGAGGATGAGGGGTGACCTAATAGAGGTGTATAAAATTATGAAAGGCATAGATGGGGTGAACGGTGGGAAGCTTTTTCCCAGGTCGGTGGTGACGTTCACGAGGGGTCATAGATTCAAGGTGAGGGGGGAGAGGTTTAACACGGATATCAGAAAACGTATTTTACACAGAGGGTGGTGGGGGCCTGGAATGCGCTGCCGGGCAAGGTGGTGGAGGCGAACACACTGGGAACGTTTAAGACTTATCTAGATAGCCACATGAACAGAGTGGGAATGGAGGGATACAAAAGAATGGTCTAGTTTGGACCAGGGAGCTGCACGGGCTTGGAGGGCCGAAGGGCCTGTTCCTGTGCTGTATTGTTCTTTGTTCCACACAGACAGAGCCAGGAATCGAACCCGGGTCCCTGGCACTGCAAGGCAACAGTGCTAACCACTGTGCCACCGTGCTGCCCATTTAGTAAACAGTATACTAGATGGTCAAGAGCTTTTTTTGTTAAATTGGTACTTCTTGGGTAAACAGTTAAATATATCAGTGCTGGAAAATAAGATTCAAACATGTCCAGCTCAGTTATAGAATAGCCAAATGATCTCAACAGCAAAGCTTCTATTGGGTCTAAGGAGGGTGCAATAAATGGAATACATGATAAGAAAGTCTGAAAGCAGACACACACACAATAATTTTGATTCCGATAGTTAGCTCCAAAAAATCCTGACACCAGTGTCAGAGAAACTTACTATCTCTCTGTGCAAAACTGAAATTTCTCTGAGAATTATGAGCAACCTTATGCCTTGGAAATCGCATCCCCACAAAGTGGGTTAAAACTGTCCAAATCTATTTCTTTCAGGTACGAAGAAACAATTGGGTTTGATTTAAACCCAGAGCTGACAAGACCGTATACTAACCCACCACGGTATTGATTCCCCTTGTAGAAAGTCAGCCATTATTTCACTCAGCAAAGTGTGAAACATGTGCTTTTACTCACACACGTAATAACATTTAAGCTTATCTGTTTAATAACACAGAATACCCTAACCTTCAATGAATTAATGAGTGCAAGGTTGTTAAGAGTAATGTCATTGTAGTAATTTTTAATATCACTGAATGCTTTTTCATGGTTTTTCATCAATGCATTGATCTGGCCATTCTTTCTTTCTTCAATTTCATGAATTTCTGTTTTTCTTTTCAATTCCATCTCATCTCGCAGCACATCCATTTTCTTTTGATACTTGGCTTCGATATCTGAGTGTGGTGAAAGTCCAATTAAATGATTATCTTACAGAAAGTGACACAAATCAGTCAAGCATATACTGTATTATAAGAAAGTCTGGAAGCAGACACACACAGAATAATTTAAATTCCTAGATTTAGCCCCAAAAAATCCTGACCCGAGTGCCAGAGAAACAACTTGATATTCTACTATCTGTGCAAATTTGAAAATTCTCTGACAATTATGAGCAACCTCATGCCTCGGAAATCACATCCTCACAAAGTGGGTTAAAACTGTCCAAATCTACTTCTTTCAGGTACGAAGAAACAACTGAGCAAAAGGAAGTAACCGAGTTTTTTCATTTTAGAAATTGCACAATTCAGTTTTAAAAAATGCAAAATGACTTAAGACTTTAGAGCCTGAAATTCCGGGGGGGGGGTGAGGTGGAGAGAGAAGCAGGCAGGAAAGAATGAAACTTGGAAACTTGGGCACATCCCTCAGAGGGGGTTATGAATTTAGCCTGGATCAGAGACGATCCATTTTCTTTGAAGGCCAGCATTGGTTTTCCTGTGGGAACCATTAAAAAAGGGGCTAAAGAGATGACTGAAAAATGAGAAGCCCCGAGCTTCCGCCATCAGAGGGAGAAAGTTGTTGCTCCAATTTTCTGTCTCCTCATTGAGGAAGGCGTCTCTACAATCACGTACTACCTATCTCAATGACCCAATGTTTGGAATTTGGGACAGGGTCAGATATCTGACATGTTGGTAGAGTGAAGTCTTGCCCTGTCAATGTGGTCCTAAAAGTTCTAAAAACATTCATTAGAAAATGCTAGAAAGAACAGAGAGATTTAACTTCAAATTTCATGCCTTTCTCCTTTTTATAGCTTCTATTCAAAGGAAATCAGAAGACTAGGATGCATATAGGTTGAAGGAGGGTCTGTTGTCAGATGGAAATGACCCTGTGATAATGGCATAGGCAGTGTTTGTGCAGCCCGAAGAATCACTTATACTCCTTGTAAATTCACAAAAAAAAATGAAAGCTCACATTCTGGGCTACTCTGCAGCTGAACCAACAGCTGAAACTTCGTGCAGCAAGCACGATGTATGCTTCACCCAATTAAGTCCTAAGGCAATGGGAATCCTGTGTTAATCAACAGAGATAAATGGTATAGAATATTCCAAAATGCACTATTCAATTATTTTGGATATTGCTTACATATTCTTGTCTTTTGTCTTGGCAGCTTTCAATTATACTAGCAAAATTCCTTATCTTTCACTGACAATCTAAAACATATCCATCAATTCTTTAAATAAATCTTTGCATTTAGTGGGAATAAGGATTGATAGCTTTGATTATAAGTTTTCATTTTAAGGTTTTCCTACTGACAAAAGCCGACTAACCTCGTGTTTGTTTCTCAAAGTCATTCCACAATCTTGTAATCTCTTCATCATTTTTCTGTTAATGAATATGAAAAGAGATCTTAATTTAAAAACTCATGGGGGCTTTGATAAAGGGTCTATGCATATTGATAACCTTGCTGTGGGTTGACCTTAAAGGTTATGAATTGACTTATGAATTGACTTCTTGTGGGGGTTTCCAGCATTTTCTCCTTTTAATTCAGATATCCAGAATTTTCAATATTCTCATTTTAATCAATGAATTATATGAGTATAAATATCTCAAAAAGCAATAATTTGGAGAAACTATTTCATATAGCATACCTTCGCTTGATCTGTCTGCATCCAATAACTTGTGGTACAACATACTGGAATATTATTAAAATAGAAAACCTATCAACCCCTGTCGCTTACTGAAGAAATGGTATTTAGCACAGAAGAAGTAAAAGTATGGGAGAAAGCACCCCTCTCACTCCCCACAAATCAAACAGAGTAGCAGTAATGTTTTGGGCAGATTTTTGGTCCTTTGTGGCCAATTGTCCAAATTTTCCAATACTTTCCTAACTGTGCTTCTAAAACTAATAGCCCTGAATCTCAACAACTGAAAGAAATTAATCCAGTCCATTTTTAAACCTGGTGTAGTTCCTATTCTGGTAATGCATTCCAAATTTCTACCAACTTCATAATGAATCAAATACTTTCAGCAATAATCAAATATTTCCTTTTTTTTGTCTTTTGACACACTTAACCTTAAACTGGATTCCTAGTTCTCAAATACTCTGCTCAGCAAAATAACTATCAAAATTTAATTTCTCAAAACTTAGCAAAATTTTAAACTTAGACACCTTGAACAACATTTTGTCAAAATAATTTGGAAAAATCGAAAATGCAGTGACCCCAAATTTGTCCTCTATGGAACACCAATGACAAATAAATTCCTTTCTAATTCTTCCCCACACACCAATCCAGCCTAACGTTCTGCCACCTATCCTTTGGCAGAAACCTTTTTTACCCCACCATTTCAAGGGCAATTAGAGATGGGCTTCAAATAGAAATCATAGAAACCCTACAGTACAGAAAGAGGCCATTCGGCCCATCGAGTCTGCACCGACCACAATCCCACCCAGGCCCTACCCCCATATCCCTACATATTTTACCCGCTAATCCCTCTAATCTACGCATCCCAGGACACTAAGGGGCAATTTTTTAACATGGCCAATCAACCTAACCCGCACATCTTTGGACTGTTAACCTTGCCAGCAATGCTCACATCCCAAAAACAAAAACAATTTACGCTGTGTAAGGTCATATCAATTTTTTCTCTGAAATTGATGTAGATAATATAGAGTACTTTAGCCCTATTTTAAAGATAAGCACCTTCTGTTAACCTGACTTCACCTTTGCCCTTCGTAAACGTACCAGTTTCAAGGTTTTCACCATGTTTTGATTGGAAAGCTCTTGTTCCTTCAGTTGCACCTTCAGGCTTCTGATATCATTTTGTATATCATTCTCCTGGTCACGATGCTCTTTTTGGTCCAGTTTCATGGCTACTGTATTCTCTGCCTTCAATTCAGCAAGGTTATTCTGGTGTTCATACAATAAGTGTTTGACTTTCTGCTTGTAGACCTGTGGAAAGAAGAAAATACAAACTATCATAAGGGAACTAAAATAAATCCAGAATTTTTTTAAAAATCCTAATTAGTAGAAATATTTTCTTCCTCATGAACCCCTCAATCAGTAATATATTTTTCTCTCAACTCTGATGAACTTCCTGGGTTATTAGTAAGTAGTTCTGAAAGTGCCCAACATCCATCTTGGGTTTGGAATGTATGGAACAAAATACAAGATAAAGGAAATATTGTCAATTCTAATAAACTATTTGCTTTTAGTCTATTAAATCTGTTGGTTAGCTCAGTTGGCTGGATGGCTGGTTAGGTGAGGCAGAACAACGCCAACAGCGTGGATTCAATTCCTGTACTGGCTGAGGTTATTCGTGAAGGCCCCACTTTCTCAACTTTGCTCTTCGCCTGAGCTGTGATGATCCAAGGGTTAAATCACCACCAGTCTCTCCCTGAAAGGGGAGAACAGCCTATGGTCATCTGGAACTATGGTGATTTTTACCTTTTTTGTTAAATCTGTCTCTGAAAAATCACCCATGCATTATAAACGACTCATGTTAAAAACTTGTACCTTGTTATGAAAATGTTCCAGGAAACAAAAGGTTGCCACTGCCTAACTAGCAAGTTACTTATTCTCAAGTATGCAAATTGTATGTGTGATATGTGGAAAGATATTCCTGAATATTGATTTATTTAATATTGTAAAAAGATTTGTAACAATCGAAGTAAAACATACCAATGCAAACAGCAGTAAGACTATAGTGTCTTACATTTTTACATATACTGGAAGTACAATTTATCCAATTGTGTTTCAATTAAAGGAATTTCAGTAAGGGTGACTGGATCAAGGAAACACTCTGGGTTGAGTTAAAGAGCAGCAATGGATGCAAGATTCTGCAATGAGCTGTTTACAGATCTTATAATAGTGATTAGTGGGGCAGCAGTCAGTGTATAGATAGGAAGATCATGAAACCTTGTAGCAAAAAAAAGATTTTATGAATTTATTTTGGACTGAGATAATTTCCATGTTAAGTGCGAGGCAGAACATCTCAAGTAAGCAATGAATTTCTAGAGTGTATTTGGGACAGTTTGCTTTAATAATCTTAGAACAGGGGAAGTAGACCATGCTGGATTTCATGAAGAGTAATGAAACCGTAAATAGTTAACAACATGGTGAGAAAAGAGCATCCTGCACATAGTGGCCATGATGATTGAATTTGATGTTTGGTTCAAGGAGAGGGAAGAGTCACAAACCAAGGTTTTCAGTTTAAGTACAAAAAACCTCAAACAAAGAAGAAATCAATTAGCCACATTAAACTGGGCTGAATTATCTTTAGGTTTATCCATTAACAAACTGTGGGAAATATTCAAATAAGTATTTTTAGAATGATACAAGATCAGCACATAACTTTAAGACAAAGGTCTACTTTTGTAGTTAATGAAGTAATAGATAGGTGTAAGCTAAGACACTTATATAAATGCTTGAAAAACTGGGTATCAAGCGGGCTGCTACTTTTTATAGCTTTCCCAAAGGGATACAAAGAAAGTAATGAGGTTTAAAAGGTGAAGTTGAAAAAAAATTGCAAAGGACATGAATGTCTTTTTAAACTGTATTGAGAGAAAAAGAGTGGTGAATGGGAATATGAATCTATTCGAAACGGAGGCGAGACTATTACAGATAATAAGGAAATAGCAGACTCGTTAAATGGGTACATAGCATTTTCACAGTGGAGGAAGAGGACAGTGCAGGGGTACCAAAATATTAAGTCAAGGGGAGGTGTTGGATACAAGTAAACAAAATGGTAATAGAGAAAATAATAAGGCTAAACATATGCAAATTTCCAGGAGAGGTTGGTTTGCATCCCATTATATTAAAAGCAATAGGTGAAGAAGTTACAGATGTATCAGCCATCATTTTGTAATGGTTTTGAGATTCAGAAAACGCACCTTTGGACTAGAAAATTGCAAATGCCACGCCATTAGAAGGAAGGGAGGGAAGGAGATGCCTGGTAATAATAGACATGTCCATTCAAAATCAATTGTGCAAAGTTACTTGAATCTATCATTAGAGACAGAGCAAGTGAGCACTTAGATCGATGGACTTGTCTAAGAAAGGCAAGATGGATCTGTGGTGGATAGATCATGTTTGATTCATCTAATTTGAAACTTTGTGACATGGCTTAAAAATAGATGTCTGGCAAGATGTGGCAAATGTTGATCACCATGGATCAGCTTTTCACCATTCAGATTAATGCCTTGCAAGAAAGAAGAGAGAGTTGTATCTCCAAATTTGCAGACAGCACTAAGTTAGAAGGCACAATAAGACGTGTAGACAGAACATGACATTGCAAAGCGACATAGGCCAGATTAGTGAGTGGAGTTCAAAGTGTGAAAGTGAGAGATTATCCATTTTCAATCTGAATAAGTCAAATTGGAACAGTTTTTCAATAGAGAAAGAATAGAAACAGTGGAGGAGCAAAAGATATTTAAATGCCCATCAACACAACTCACATAACACATGTGCATGGTTACAAAAAGTAATTAAAATTATTAATTTAACATAAGCCTTTATCTTAAGAAAGTTGGAATCCTGGTTCCAGTATTAGGCACCGACCATCATAAAAGATATAATGAGTGGGATTCTCTGACAGTTCGCTGGCGGTGGGATTCTCTGGTCCCACTGGCAGTGCACCCCTGCCTGTGGGTTTCCCAGCATCATAGAGTGACTTCAATGGGAAATCCCATTGACAGTGGCGGAGCTAGAGAATCCGTCTGCCAGCAAAGGGCACGCTGCCTCCTGCTGCCTATAAACACATGGCTGGGAGGCCAGAGAATCCTGCCCATTGACTTTTTGGAAGAGGTGCATTGCAGATTCACTAGAATTATAGCATGGTTTAAACAGGGTGCATACAATTAGCTTGTATTTCCTTGAATTTAAATGGCTGAACATTGATTAAATTGTGATGTTTAACATTACAAATGACAAATCAACACCAGTGCCCCACAAGGCTGTGTTCTCAGCCCCCTACTATACTCCTTATACACCTATGACTGTGTGGCCAAATTCTCCTACAATTCGATTTTCAAGTTTGCTGACGACACCACCGTAGTGGGTCGGATCTCAAACAATGACGAGACAGAGCACAGGAATGAGATAGAGAATCTGGTGAACTGGTGCGGCAACAATAATCTCTCCCTCAATGTCAACAAAACGAAGGAGATTGTCATCAACTTCAGGAAGCATAAAGGAGAACATGCCCCTATATACATCAATGGGGACAAAGTAGAAAGGGTCAAGAGCTTCAAGTTTTTAGGTGTCCAGATCACCAACAACCTGTCCTGGTCCCCCCATGCTGACACTATAGTTAAGAAAGCCCACCAACGCCTCTACTTCCTCAGAAGACTAAGGAAATTTGGCATGTCAGCAACTTTTACAGATGCACCATAGAAAGCAATCTTTCTGGTTGTATCACAGCTTGGTATGGCTCCTGCTCTGCCCAAGAACGCAAGGAACTACAAAAGGTCATGAATGTAGCCCAATCCATCACGCAAACCAGCCTCTCATCCATTGACTCTGTCTACACTTCCCGCTGCCTTGGCAAAGCAGCCCGCATAATTAAGGGCCCCACGCACTCCAGACATTCTCCCTTCCACCTTCTTCCGTCGGGAAAAAGATACAAAAGTCTGAGGTCACGTACCAACCGACTCAAGAACAGTTTCTTCCCTGCTGCTGTCAGACTTTTGAATGGAATTACCTTGCATTAAGTTGATCTTTCTCTACACCCTAGCTATGACTGTAACACTACATTCCACACCTTCTCGTTTCCTTCTCTATGAACAGTATGTTTTGTCTGTATAGTGCGCAAGAAACAATATTTTTCACTGTATGTTAATACATGTGACAATAATAAATTAAATCCAAAAAAAATCAAAAGGAACTGGTTGCAGAATTCGGAACAAGAGGTGTACAAAATTATGAGGAGCTTAGATGGGGTGGACAGGAAAGACTGGTTTCCCCTCGCTGAGTGGTCAATTACCAGGGCGTGTGGATTTAAGGTAATTGGTAGAAGAATTAGAGGGGACATGAGGAAAAATATTTTTACCTAGAAGCTGATGGCGTCTGGAATTCACTGCCTAAGTTGTGTGGTTGAGGCTGAAATGTTCAACTTATTTCAAAGGTACCAGGATCTGCATCTAAAGTGTTGTAACCTGCAAGGCTATGGACCAGATGCTGGAAAGTGGGATTGAAATGAGCTGCTAGTTTCTTTCCTCTCTTTTTGGCCAGCGCAGACATGGTGAGCTGAATGGTTTCTTTCTGCACCAGAATCTTTCTATGGTTCTAAAAGGGCCGAATTATAAAATTAGAGCTAGGCCAAGTAGATGTGAAATCAGGAAACTTTTGTTTTACTGTTTTACATAATCTGTGGTGGAAATCTAGATCTTGCTACTACCAAAGGTCTTTCATCAATTGAAATTTTCATGACTAAAGATTGAGATTGAGCAAGGAGATTACGACGAACCTTTATAAAGCACTGGTTCAGCTTCAATTGAGGTCCAATTTCAGCCACTGCACTTCAGGGAGGATGTGAAGGTTTTAGAGTGGGTGCAAAGATTAACATGAATAATTTCAGTTACGAGGGGCTTAAGTAACATGGACAGATGGAGAAGCTGGGACTGCTTGCCTTAGAGAAGTTGAAAGAGGTTTGATATTCATGTTCAAACTCATGAGAGGTTTGGACAAGTAGACAAGGAGAAACTTCCCAATGACAGGAGAAAATCAGAGGACAGCGAACCAACGGTGATATGGAAAAAAACTTTTTTACGCAGTGAGTAGTTAGGATCTGGAATGTACTACCTAAGAGGGTGGTGGAGACAGAGACAATCCAAAGGACATTGAATAAGCAATGGAAGAGAAAAACATTGCAGGGCTATGGGGGAAGCGCGGGGAGTGGGATAAGTTGAACTGCTCTTGCAAAGAGCCAGCACAGATGGTATTGATCAAATAGCCTCTTTCTGTGTTATAACCATAATATGATAGTTTTATTTTTGCTGGGTAAAGATGCCAAAGGTTCTGGAACAACAGCAGGAAATGTAGACTTAACAATGATCTAACTGAATAGCAGAACAGGTTTAAGAGGCTGAATAGCCTATCCGTAATGATATTGCTGAAATAGGCTCGTTACCTTAATTTCCACCTGGTGTCGTTCCTCTGCATCCTCCATCTCTCGGTCTTTATTTCTTAATTCTGACTTCCTCTCCTCCAGCTGCCGCTTTGTAATTTCCCAGAAAGTGTGGATTTTGTCACGCTCAAGCTGAAAGTAGTTCCGTTCTTCTCGTTCCCTGTCAAGCTCTTCACGCAGCCGGACAATGTGTTCTTCCAACTGTGTACAAAAGAATAATTTGTTTATTTCAGCTGAAACCCATGAACCACTCTACATAGAATCATACAGCACAGAAAGCTACTTAACCCAGTGTTGTAAACAAGCTATCCCATTAATGTTCTTTTCTCATGGACCTGCAGTTTTTTCCTTAAGAATTTATCCAATTCCTTTTTGAAAGTTGCTATTGAATTTGCTTCCACCAACCCTTCAGGCAGATCATAGCTCATTATCATGTAAAAATATTTCTCATCTCCCCTCTGGCTCTTTTGCAAATTACCTTAAAATAAATTTAAAGTTTCGATCCCTGAATGAGTTCAAACTACCAACCTTTCACAATGCACTGACTAAATGTACCACAGGTATAGCTCATACATATTCTTCATTTTCACAGAGCAGAAGAATTTTACCTGTTCCTTGGACATGGCATCTGTGGAAATGCCATCGATTACAGTTGGTGTTTTTGCTTTCTTGCCTCCTTTCCCTTTCTTCTTTTTGGGCGGCTGTTTAATGGAAAACATTTGTTAGCGTCATATTCTTTTTGCTATTCACAATTAAAGCGAATGACAACAGTCACATTTACTCTAAGGTCAAGAATATACTGTTTCCTGAGATCACCACTGTCACTATTTAGATTGAACAGTTTTGCTTCTTTTCATACTTTTGGCAACAGGTCGGTTAATGAAATATTGCTGCCAATAATTTTACAAAAAAGTGGGTATATATTTTTTTAACTGCAAATGGAGACTCAAATTGCCTTACACAATCAAGTTCATAACTTTCAGGATGCATCTGGAACTTCCCATTTGCAAGCTGACCCTGATTTTTAATCAATCTGTGGTACAGTGAAGCATACAATCGGCTCAATTTTGCCTGTGTCCCTCCCTCTACCTGAAGACTATGATACAGGAAAAAGGGGCAGTTGAGTTATAGTAACAAGATCAAGAACATTTAAAAAATCTCATTAAGACTTTAAAAGGCCGCAATCAGGTCTGCCATAACTTTACCAAATGGCAGAGCAGGCTCAAGGGGTTGAATGACCTACTACTCCTCCTAATTTGTATGTTCGTATGTAGACATGAAAATGACATTAGATAAAAAGGTGGCTTTAAGATATTGGGGGTGATCTTACCTTCTCATCCTGCCAGTCGATAGGCGGGGTGAACTGGTAAGATTGCGCATGAGGCAAAATTTTGAGGAGGGGGTCATGGGATGAGGGGGTGGATGGGGTCATGTGATGAGGGGGGTAGATGGGGTCATGGGATGAGGGGGTGGATGGGGTCATGGGATGAGGGGGTGGATGGGGTCATGGGATGAGGGGGTGGATGGGGTCATGGGATGAGGGGTGGATGGGGTCATGGGATGAGGGGGTGGATGGGGTCAGGGGATGAGGGGGTGGATGGGGTCATGGGATGAGGGGTGGATGGGGTCATGGGATGAGGGGGTGGATGGGGTCATGGGATGAGGGGTGGATGGGGTCAGGGGATGAGGAGGGGTGGATGGGGTCAATGGGATGAGGAGGGGTCAGGGGGTGGATGGGGGGGTGGATGGGGTCAGGGGATGAGGGGGGGTGGATGGGGTCAGGGGATGAGGGGGGGTGGATGGGGTCAGGGGATGAGGGGGGGTGGATGGGGTCAGGGGATGAGGGGGGGTGGATGGGGTCAGGGGTGAGGGGGGTGGATAGGGTCAGGGGGTGAGGGGGGGGTGGATAGGGTCAGGGGGTGAGGGGGGGGTGGATAGGGTCAGGGGGTGAGGGGGGGGTGGATGGGGTCAGGGGGTGAGGGGGGGTGGATGGGGTCAGGGGGTGAGGGGGGGTGGATGGGGTCAGGGGGTGAGGGGGGGTGGATGGGGTCAGGGGGTGAGGGGGGGTGGATGGGGTCAGGGGGTGAGGGGGGGTGGATGGGGTCAGGGGGTGAGGGGGGGGTGGATGGGGTCAGGGGATGAGGGGGGGGTGGATGGGGTCAGGGGATGAGGTGGGGGTGGATGGGGTCAGGGGATGAGGTGGGGGTGGATGGGGGTCAGGGGATGAGGTGGGGGTGGATGGGGTCAGGGGATGAGGGGGAGGGGATGAGGGGGGGTGGATGAGGGGGGGAGGATGAGGGGGGGTGGATGAGGGGGGGTGGATGAGGGGGGGTGGATAGGGGGTGGAGGGGTCAGGGGGAGAGGGGGGGTGGATGGGGGGGTGGAGGGGTCAGGGGGAGAGGGGGGGTGGAGGGGTCAGGGGGAGAGGGGGGGTGGATGGGGGGGTGGAGGGGTCAGGGGATGAGGGGGGAGTGGATGGGGTCAGGGGATGAGGGGGGGTGGATGGGGTCAGGGGATGAAGGGGGGGTGGATGGGGTCAGGGGATGAAGGGGGGGTGGATGGGATCAGGGGATGAGGGGGGTGGATGGGGTCAGGGGATGAGGGGGTGGATGGGGTCAGGGGATGAAGGGGGTGGATGGGGTCAGGGGATGAAGGGGGTGGATGGGGTCAGGGGATGAAGGGGGTGGATGGGGTCAGGGGATGAGGGGGGGTGGATGGGGTCAGGGGATGAGGGGGGGTGGATGGGGTCAGGGGATGAGGGGGGGTGGATGGGGTCAGGGGATGAGGGGGGGTGGATGGGGTCAGGGGATGAGGGGGGGTGGATGGGGTCAGGGGGTGAGGGGGGGTGGATGGGATCAGGGGATGAGGGGGTGGGATGGGGTCAGGGGATGAAGGGGGTGGATGGGGTCAGGGGATGAGGGGGGTGGATGGGGTCAGGGGATGAAGGGGGTGGATGGGGTCAGGGGATGAGGGGGGTGGATGGGGTCAGGGGATGAAGGGGGTGGATGGGGTCAGGGGATGAGGGGGGGTGGATGGGGTCAGGGGATGAGGGGGGGTGGATGGGGTCAGGGGATGAGGGGGGGTGGATGGGGTCAGGGGGTGAGGGGGGGTGGATGGGGTCAGGGGGTGAGGGGGGGTGGATGGGGTCAGGGGGTGAGGGGGGGTGGATGGGGTCAGGGGATGAGGGGGGGGTGGATGGGGTCAGGGGATGAGGGGGGGGTGGATGGGGTCAGGGGATGAGGGGGGGGTGGATGGGGTCAGGGGATGAGGGGGGGTGGATGGGGTCAGGGGATGAGGTGGGGGTGGATGGGGTAAGGGGATGAGGTGGGGGTGGATGGGGTCAGGGAATGAGGTGGGGGTGGATGGGGTCAGGGGATGAGGGGGAGGGGATGAGGGGGAGGGGGAGGGGGAGGTGATGAGGGGGGGGTGGATGAGGGGGGTGGATGAGGGGGGGTGGATGGGGGGGTGGATGAGGGGGGGGTGGATGAGGGGTGGATGAGGGGTGGGTGGATGAGGGGGGGGTGGATGAGGGGGGGTGGATGGGGGGGTGGAGGGGTCAGGGGGAGAGGGGGGTGGAGGGGTCAGGGGATGAGGGGGGAGTGGATGGGGTCAGGGGATGAGGGGGGTGGATGGGGTCAGGGGATGAAGGGGGGTGGATGGGATCAGGGGATGAGGGGGGTGGATGGGGTCAGGGGATGAAGGGGGTGGATGGGGTCAGGGGATGAAGGGGGTGGATGGGGTCAGGGGGTGGATGGGGTCAGGGGGTGGATGGGGTCAGGGGATGAAGGGGGTGGATGGGGTCAGGGGATGAGGGGGGTGGATGGGGTCAGGGGATGAGGGGCGTGGATGGGGTCAGGGGATGAGGGGGGTGGATGGGGTCAGGGGATGAGGGGGGTGGATGGGGATGAGGGGGATGGATGGGGATGAGGGGGGATGGATGGGGATGAGGGGGGGTGGATGGGGATGAGGGGGGGTGGATGGGGATGAGGGGGGGTGGATGGGGATGAGGGGGGGTGGATGGGGATGAGGGGGGGGTGGATGGGGATGAGGGGGGGTGGATGGGGATGAGGGGGGGGTGGATGGGGATGAGGGGGGGTGGATGGGGATGAGGGGGGGTGGATGGGGATGAGGGGGGGTGGATGGGGATGAGGGGGGGTGGATGGGGATGAGGGGGGGTGGATGGGGATGAGGGGGGGTGGATGGGGATGAGGGGGGGTGGATGGGGATGAGGGGGGGGTTGGATGGGGATGAGGGGGGGTGGATGGGGATGAGGGGGGGTGGATGGGGATGAGGGGGGGTGGATGGGGATGGGGGGGGTGGATGGGGATGAGGGGGGGGTGGATGGGGATGAGGGGGGGGTGGATGGGGATGAGGGGGGGGTGGATGGGGTTGAGGGGGGGGTGGATGGGGATGAGGGGGGGGGGGTGGATGGGGATGAGGGGGGGGGTGGATGGGGATGAGGGGGGGGTGGATGGGGATGAGGGGGGGGGTGGATGGGGATGAGGGGGGGGGTGGATGGGGATGAGGGGGGGGTGGATGGGGATGAGGGGGGGGGTGGATGGGGATGAGGGGGGGGTGGATGGGGATGAGGGGGGAGTGGATGGGGATGAGGGGGGGGTGGATGGGGTCAGGGGATGAGGGGGGGTGGATGGGATGAGGGGGGGGTGGATGGGGATGAGGGGGGGTGGATGGGATGAGGGGGGGGGTGGATGGGGTCAGGGGATGAGGGGGGGGTGGATGGGGTCAGGGAATGAGGGGGCGGGTGGATGGGGTCAGGGAATGAGGGGGGTGGATGGGGATGAGGGGGGGTGGATGGGGATGAGGGGGGGTGGATGGGGATGAGGGGGGGTGGATGGGGATGAGGGGGGGTGGATGGGGATGAGGGGGGGTGGATGGGGATGAGGGGGGGTGGATGGGGATGAGGGGGGGTGGATGGGGATGAGGGGGGGTGGATGGGGATGAGGGGGGGTGGATGGGGATGAGGGGGGGTGGATGGGGATGAGGGGGGGTGGAGGGAGAGTGGGGATGGAGGGGGGGTGGATGGGGATGAGGGGGGGTGGATGGGGATGAGGGGGGGTGGATGGGGATGAGGGGGGGTGGATGGGGATGAGGGGGGTGGATGGGGATGAGGGGGGTGGATGGGGATGAGGGGGGGTGGATGGGGATGAGGGGGGGTGGATGGGGATGAGGGGGGGTGGATGGGGATGGGGGGGGTGGATGGGGATGAGGGGGGGGTGGATGGGGATGAGGGGGGGGTGGATGGGGATGAGGGGGGGGTGGATGGGGTTGAGGGGGGGGTGGATGGGGATGAGGGGGGGGTGGATGGGGATGAGGGGGGGGGTGGATGGGGATGAGGGGGGGGTGGATGGGGATGAGGGGGGAGTGGATGGGGATGAGGGGGGGGGTGGATGGGGATGAGGGGGGGGGTGGATGGGGATGAGGGGAGGGTGGATGGGGATGAGGGGGGAGTGGATGGGGATGAGGGGGGGGTGGATGGGGTCAGGGGATGAGGGGGGGGTGGATGGGATGAGGGGGGGGTGGATGGGATGAGGGGGGGGTGGATGGGATGAGGGGGGGGGTGGATGGGGTCAGGGGATGAGGGGGGGGTGGATGGGGTCAGGGAATGAGGGGGCGGGTGGATGGGGTCAGGGAATGAGGGGGCGGGTGGATGGGGTCAGGGGATGAGGGGGCGGGTGGATGGGGTCAGGGGATGAGGGGGCGGGTGGATGGGGTCAGGGGATGAGGGGGGTGGATGGGGTCGGGGGATGGGGGAGGGTGGATGGGGTCAGGGGATGAGGGGGGTGGATGGGGTCAGGGGGTGAGGGGGGGTGGATGGGGTCAGGGGGTGAGGGGGGGTGGATGGGGTCAGGGGATGAGCGGGGGGGTGGATGGGGATGAGTGGGGGTGGATGGGGATGAGCGGGGGGGTGGATGGGGTCAGGGGATGAGGGGGTGGATGGGGTCAGGGGATGAGGGGGGTGGATGGGGTCAGGGGATGAGGGGGGTGGATGGGGTCAGGGGATGAGCGGGGGTGGATGGGGATGAGGGGGGGTGGATGGGGTCAGGGGATGAAGGGGGGGTGGATGGGGTCAGGGGATGAGGGGGCGGGTGGATGGGGTCAGGGGATGAGGGGGGTGGATGGGGTCAGGGGATGAGGGGGCGGGTGGATGGGGTCAGTGGATGAGGGGGTGGGGGTGAGGATGGGGTGAGGGGGATGAAGGGGATATGAAGCTGTGGCTGAGGCCGGGGCCGCTCCCTGAACACTCAGCCATTGTGTTTGAAGCGGCTCCGCGCCGACACTCACCATGTTGGCGGCTCCGGGCGGGAAGTCCAGAAGCTTCTATTTACCCGCAGCACCATGGAAACCCCGCTCGAGGCAGCGCCGGCCTGTGGGCGGGGCCCGCGGCCTTTGTCCAGGGGCTCGCGGCGGCCCCGGCAACTCAGACAAAGCATCGCGAGAGTGGCGCGCGCCATTCCCTCAGCAACGGGTAAACAAACTCCCTGGCAACCGCCAAGCTGCTGCCCGGAGCTGTTCACAATGTTTGAGAGTTGTCAAAGGAAGAAACATCCACACTGACAAAAAAAGTGGAAAGTTAATCCCATGTGGCTCTCTTATCCTTAATTTGGATGAAAACACCTCACTGCCTCTTGCACTATAGGCAAAAGTTTATTTATTATTCACAAATAGGCTTACATTAACACTGTAATGAAGTTACTGTGAAAATCCTCTCGTTGCCACACTCCGGCGCCTGTTTGGGTACGCGGAGGAAGAATTTAGCATGGCCAATCCACCTAACTAGCACGTCTTTCAGACAGTGGAAGGAAACCGGAGCACCCAGAGGAAACCCACGCAGACTCGGGGAGAATGTGCAGACTCCACACAGACAGTGATCCAAGTCGGGAATCAAACTCGGGTCCCTAGTGCTGTGAGGCAGCAGTGCTAACCACTGGACCACCCATAAGTAGTGTATCTGGGGCTAAATGGTCTGAGAAGATGGAAAAATAGAGTCCCAAAGCCTCGTGTCCAAAAGGCACCACAACCATCTTTAACTTACACCATGGTGATTTACACCAGGTGGAGTGATGTCATGCTAGTGGCCCTCGGTCCCCACAGCCCTGAATGTTTTCACCATAGAAGTCTTTCATTCTGCTAGAAGGGGCTGCACCTTATTATGGTCTGCAGTTTACACCTGTATTAAGCAAGTGACATATCCCCTCTTCGCAAACACCAAAAATTGCATCAGCTTATCACAAGAAGACAATGATTAGAAACAAGAGTAGGCCATTCAGCCCCTCAAGCTTGTTCCACTATTTGTTGAGATCATAACCTACCTTTTTGTGGCCTCAACTCTACTCGCCTGCCTACTCCTATAGCCTTTGACTCCCTTGTCAATCAAGAATCTATCTGATTCAGCTTTTAAAATATTTAATGACCCTGCCTCCACTGCTCTCTGGGGAGGAGAATTCCACAGACAAACAAACCTTTCTATTTCTTTCTACCTCATCTATTTATCTAGTTTACCCTTAAATATATCTACTCTACTAATGTCAACTATTACATGTGACAGCAGGTTCCACCACTTACTGGGTAAAGAAATTAATACAAAAGCAAGTCTCATTGTGGTGGATTACCGATTGATTATATTCAGTTCAGGGATGTCAATCTATTAAACCAATTGATGCCCCTTCCAAATGTTTAGTTGGGTTTTACACTAGCATCACGAGTACCCACAGGTAGCTTCTCCCTCTGAATGTTTTCACAGCTGCTCGTTTCTGATCTGACTATTTCTTCATCCGTTTTACCTTTTCTATTAAACAAAAATACTTTTTCAGTGAGCTTGAGTCAGAAGACTTGCGACAGCAAATAAAATCACCTACCCTTAGAGCTGGTGTACAGTGGAAGCAGAAAGACTCCGGAATTGTTATCAAACATCTTCTCCCACTCTTTACAATGGACGGGTACACCAGTATCAATGTGGATTCATGTTTGGGCAAGAATGTAAAATCAGTCCTGTAAGCATAAAACATCGCATTACTGCTATTAATCTTTATTGCAAAAAACCTGAATTTCCTCAAAACTGTAAAGAACAGCTTTAGTATAACTGATAGATTTGGAAGCCAATGTAGCCTTTTAACACTTTTGATTCATTGCTTCCATTTCATACTTAGATTTCCCTGACTCATGCATTATTTCTCCATTGAATGGGTACCCTACCTGTCAGTGACTGTCCAGAGCAACATGGGGCTGACTTGCCCTCTGATTTTCTCTGCAGAAGTATTTAAATACCCATTTTTACTCTGTCTTCTGATGATCTAGCCAAGATTAGGGAGCTGGAGAAATGACAAAACTCTGCTTCTTTAAGGGTGTACACTGTGGGGAGAGGAAACTATGCAATGTTTCCCTTCTTTTGTGAGCAGATCTGGGATATCAGCTGCCAGTGCCAGCAGACAGCTTAATTGTCAGCATGCAATTCCGATTCTGGAGCAGCTGGAATATGTATCCCATGTGGAGGCAACAAAGGTTTCAATTAAAGCCAGTACTAAATCCTGTTATAATTTATTGAATCTTTTCAAGCATTCCTGAGTTAATTTAAGAATCTAAAATATTTTCATAATGTAACAAAGAGCTCATATACATTATAATGTGTGTGCTATTAAATACGTCTGTTCATTACTCAGATGGAGAAAGGGACAGCTGCTTGAAAGAAGGTTCAATTAAGAACAGGGGGTTCAACACAAGACTTTCTGATTGCAAATATAGTTTGTGGTGGGCCTGAGTGATATTTTTACAAGTGCAAAAAAAGATGGCTATCACAAAAATAACCTGATATTACTCTGCCCTGATGTAATCCCAATCAAATCTCAAGCCTAGGTGTTTCAATCAGTTTTTGCTTATTCATTTTACCAGGCATTGGTACTTATCGCTTGTCCCTATCTGCCCTCCATTTCAGAAGACATTTGAGAGTCAACCACATTGCTGTGGGTCTGGAGCCACATGCAGGCCAGGCCAGGTAATGACAGCAGATTTCCTTCCCTAAAGATCATTAGTGAACCAGATGGGTTTATACGACATTCAACAATGGTTTCATGGCCATCTTTAGACTTTTAATTCCAGATTTTTATCAAATTCAAATTTCACCATCTGCCTTGGCGGGATTTGAACACAGGTCCCCAGATCCTGCTCTGGGTCTCTGGATTACTAGTCCAGGGAAAATGCCACTGCGCCAGTACCTCCTCAAGTGTTAACCTAGCCATTTTAATATGGCCTGAAACATGCAGGTATCGCAGCCCTCATTAAATGTAACTTCAGTTTTGATTTTAACTGCCTTTAATTCATCTGTTCCTACAAGGAAATGCATTTATGGGGTTTTATACATATCCTCAGATTAGCCCAAAGCATTTTCTTATCATAGAATCAAATAACACAGAAGGAGGCTTTTTGGCCCATCATATCCATGCTGGCTCTTTGGAAGAGCTATTCTGAAGGGCAGATATTAGAGGGTTAACATTCCATTTGAAAAGAACCAAACCCTTACCATTGCACTGAAGTGCCAATTAGATTGTGCCCTTAAGTCCTAAATGGGGCTTGAACCTTCTGACTCAAAGGCAAGAGTGATATAATTGAGTAAAGTTTAACCCCTCTACTAAACTCAAATGATGTACATTTTTTACTTACAAAAGAGGCTGTGTCACCAATGATAATGGCTGAGTTATTTTTGATATATTGCATTGAAGCCCAAACCATTGAGTTTTAGCTGAATTAATAGGATTTTTGTACATTTTATATTTATGTAGAACACTTATGTAGCAAATAAATATGTGTACATAAACCCATGTATGCACATCTATGACACCTTAAACTGCAGCAGAAAGCCACCCTTTGATTCACAGTATCTACGAACAATATTTTTAGCTTTAATTAGATTGTCATTTGCATATCCAGTCTAATTAGTTAACCCATTTGTGTCATTGATTTGTTTTGGATTAAAGGATATTGCCAGATCACAAAATACAAAACAAGCAAATCTATGACATTGCCGAGAAACATACAGAATATCTTCCAATTTAATTTGCCACAGATTAAAAGGTTGGACATGTGAGGTACTATATTCTTATGGCTAAACAATGGGTATCCTTCACATCACAGATTTCAATTTGACAGATTAGCGCATCTAGTGCAGATTTGGTGTGGAGGGGATGCAAATCAGGAACTTGGGTTTGACAGTCAACATAACAAATTCAGGGCTCACATTGTCTGTGTGTGTCTGTCTGTGTGGAGTTTGCACATTCTCGTGTCTGCGTGGGTTTCCTCCGGGTGCTCCGGTTTCCTCCCACAGTCCAAAGATGTGCGGATTAGGTTGATTGGCTATGCTAAAATTGCCCCTTAGAGTCCTGAAAAGCATTGGTTAGAGGGATTAGCGGGTAATATGTGTAGGGATGTGGGGGTAGGGCCTGGGTGGGATTGTGGTCGGTGCAGACTCAATGGGCCGAATGGCCTGTTTCTGCACTGTAGGGTTTCTATGATTCTATGATTGCAAACTAATGTTTGGAAAATGATGTGGACCCTGACCTCAAGAAGATCAGCTGTATTTTGCTTACCAATTACAATATGTGATATTGGAGTTAATCAATCTCAATATCGGTTGAATTATCACCAAGAACTATATGCTGCAGGTTCTGAGAAAAAATATTGGATAATTTGGCACTGAGATTAATGAGGGTTTCACTAATCATGAATGTTAAGCAGATAGGCAACAAATAATAGTGGATAGAAAACAAATAATGAATATTGCTTGGGTTCTGAGGCTCTTCCTGTTGACTTCGATAAACTAAAAAAAGCAAACTCTTCCCAATGATAAGGTAGCATTATTTTAAAATAAAGAAGCACAATAAAGGGCAGCACGGTGGCACAGTGGTTAGCACTGCTGCCTCAAAGCGCTAGGGACCCAGGTTCAATTCTGGCCTTGTGATTGTCTGTGTGGAGTTTACATGTTCCCCCAATGTCTATGTGGGTTTCCTCCAGTTTCCTCCCACAGTCCAAAGATGTGCAGGTTAGGTGATTGACCATGCTAAATTACCCCTGAGTTTCCCAAGATCAGTAGGTTGGATGGATTAGCCATGGTAATAGGGGATAGGGCGGGAGAGAGGGCCTGGGTAAGATTCTCTATCAGAGAGTCGGTGCAGACTCAATGGGCCAAATGGTCTCTTCTGCATTTTAGGGAATTCTATGAATACTATTGATCACAGCTTAATCTTTTAAGTATTTCCAAAAGCCTCCCCAGTCTGTTGTTACCATGGAGATATAATCAGCCATCATCACAACAGTAAGGCTGCTGGGGTGAGATACTGTTTCTGTCGCTTTTATTCTTTGTCCTTCTCACAGCAATTTGTCAAACGAGGAAAATCATTGCAACAATTAGATATTTTCCTACTTCATGGCATTTGTTGCCTGTGAAATATTCTGTATAGAATATTTCACAGGCAACAGACACTTTGACCAGTTTATTACTCAAAAATCACATTTACCCAGGTGCTTTTACTTTATGAGACAAACAAATCATTATGAAGTGCTTCGAAAGGCTACTCATTGCATGAATCAATTCCAGCCTTCCGGATTGCCTGGATCCACTACAGTTTGCCTACCGCCGCAACAGGCCATCTCCCTGGCCCTGCACTCAACCCTGGAACACCCAAATAACAAAGACACTGATGTCAGATTCCTATCTATTGACTGTAGCTCAGCCTTCAACACCATTATTCCTATGAAACTCATCTCCAAGCTCCATGGCCTGAGGCTCGGCTCCTCCCTCTGCGACTAGATCCTGAACTTCCTAACCCACAGACTATAATCAGTAAGGATAGGCAACAACACCTCCTCCATGATCATCCTCAACACCGGTGCCCCACAAGGCTCCTCAGCCCCCGACTATATTACTTATAGACCAATGACTGTGTGGCCAAATTCCTCTCCAACTCGATTTTCAAGTTCGCTGATGACATCACCGTAGTGGGTCAGATCTCAAACAATGACAAGACGGAATACAGGAATAAGATAGAGAATCTGGTGAACTGGTGTTTCAACAATAATCTCTCCCTCAATGTCAATAAAGCAAAGGAGATAATCATCGACTTCAGGAAGTGTAGTGGAATACATGCCCCTGTCTACATCAATGAGGACGAAGTAGAAATGGTCGAGAAGCTTCAAGTTTTTAGGTGTCCAGATCACCAACAATCTGTCCTGGTCCCCCCATGCCAACACTGAAGTTAAGAAAGCCCACCAACGCCACTACTTTCTCAGAAGACTAAGGAAATTTGACATGTGCACTACGACTCTCACCAACCTTTACAGATGCACCATAGAAAGCATTCTTTCTGGTTGTGTCACAGCTTGATATGGCTCCTGCTCTACCCAAGACTGCAAGAAACTACAAAGGGTCGTGAATGAAGCCAAGTCAATCAGGCAAACCACTCTCCCATCTATTGACTCTGTCTACACTTCCGGCTGCCTTGGAAAAGCAACCGGCATAATCAAGGACCCCATGCACCGTGGACATACACTCTTTCACCTTCTGCCATCGGGAAAACTATACAAAAGTCTAAGGTCACGTACCGACCGATTCAAAAACAGCTTCTTCCCTGCTGTCATCAGACTTTTGAATGGGCCTACCTCGCATTAAGTTGATCTTTCTCTACATCTTAGATATGACTGTAACACTACATTCTGCATTCCTTTCCTTCTCTATGAATGGTATGCCTTGTCTGCATAGTGTGCAAGAAACAATATTTTTCACTGTATACTAATACATGTGACAATAATAAATCAAATCAAAATTAAATGACAGTGGTTGAAACTTAATTTTATTTAAACTAAAACACTTTATAAAACACTTGCAAGTTAAAGAAACAACTCTTATACAATAAATTAATTCAGCTTTTCCCCAAACTATGTTGACTGCCTGAAAAACATATATACTACTTGCTCTGGTGAACTTGATCGGCTGTTGGATTCAATTCACTGAGCTTGCATTGATGGATGAACTCAATGTCTCCTTTGTACGGAGGTGGATCTTGCACATCCTCTTCTTTCGTCACAGCAGCCTGTTCGAGTCTTTGCTGGGGGTCATCTCCAGATTTGTCTTTATCCTGTTCTCCAAGTTCTTCTGGAAGGTTCTCTGGCTTTCAGCCAGTGTGGTCACAGGGTGGGGGTCACAGCACCCAATGAGGTTAGGCCAGGTCATCCTAGGTGTCAATTTCTTAGGTGTCCTGGATGCACATATTTCCTTTCAAGATATAGTTCCAGGGGGTCTGGCTGAAACTGAAACATAATTTAGTTTTCTATTGTTCTGGCTGAGCACCTCTTGATAGGTTTCTGGCCATAACATCTTTTTCATTGTTAAGGTAAAACACCTCTGTTGCAGCTATATAAAACATTGGTTAAGCCTTATTTGAAGTATTGCATGCAGTTCTGGTCACCACACTACTAGAATACATGGATTTGGAGAGCATGCAAAGAAGGTTCGCCAGTATGTTGCCTGGTCTGGAGGGCGTTGGCTAGGAGGAGAGGTTGAATAAGCCAGGATTGTTTTCACTGGAAAGACGGAGGTTGAGGGGAGACCTGATAGAGCTCTGCAAGATGATGAGAGGCATAGACGGGATGGATAGTCAGAGGCTTTTTCCCAGGGTGGAAGTGTCAATTACAAGGGGGCACAGGTTCAAGGTGAGAAGGGGAAAGTTTAAAGAAGATGTGCAGAGGAAGTTTTTCATGCAGAGAGTGGTGGGTGCCTAGAACACGCTGCCAGAAGTGGTGGAAGTAGGCACAATAGCAACATATAAGAGGCATCTGGATGGGTACATGAAGAGGGAGGCAATAGAGGGATGCGGACCGTTTAAGGGTAGAAGGTTTTTTTTAGTTCAGCTGGGCATTGTGATCGGCACAGGCTTGGAGGGCTAAAGGTCCCTGTGCTGTACTTTTCTTTGTTCTCAGTATATGTAAGACAGGGCTGGGCTGGTCCCTGTTGGCTTTTACCTGTGGTAACCTTGGCCTGTCCAAGTTTTATCAGGCTTTTTGCTTGCAGAAGCTGTTGGCTGGTTGAATTTTATATTGGGCCTAGTTGCTTAGGCTGTTGGCCACTTGGCCACACAATGTTGCTTAAATACAATTATTACACCCCCTAGCTTTGGATACATTTTCATTTGAACTGTTCACTTTGCTGTTCTGGTAAATTATTTTGTCCTTTTGATTTTGACTCTCTCAGACTCGCTTTAAATTGAACTCCAGTGCAATTTGGCAATTTGGAAAATCAAACATTGCCTTAGGGCTTAGTCACATCCTTCACCTGTGACTAACTGAAAGCAAAAATAACTCCTCACCATCTTCTCACTGACATTTTCATTTTAGAAGCATTTAAATTTCACACAATGTCTTAAAACAGTAACTGCACTGGGCAAATTCTTCACAAATGGTGTCCTTGACTCCGACAGATTTGCAGTCTGCCACATTCTGAATGGTGTTGTTACTATTGGTAACAGCTTAGTCTGCTCTACAGTGTTGGTATAATGATTCAGCTATCTCTCTGCAACTGTGGTGAAAATACCACCTTATGTTTGGAAATAGTTAGGTGAGAAATATGCTTCTGTCCAAATATTCAAAGCTAGAACCAATGTAGGGCAGCACAGAAATAAATGACCAGCAAGTAAGTGATGCTTATCACAAAAAAAACTTGGGGATTGAAATACAAACTGATTGCATTAAATATAACACTTGAGTCAGTGTGCATGGGTGCTTCAAAAACATTTTTTTCTAACCATGAATTCAAGTCATCACATTTGCTGAAGAAAAGTGTTGAAGGGAATGTCTTTAATATTCCCAGTAAGAAGTTTAACAACACCAGGTTAAAGTCCAACAGGTTTATTTGGTAGCAAAAGCCACACAAGCTTTCGGAGCCCCAAGCCCCTTCTTCAGGTGAGTGGGAATTCCGTTCACAAACAGGGCATATAAAGACACAAACTCAATTTACATAAATAATGGTTGGAATGCGAATACTTACAGCTAATCAAGTCTTTAAGATACAAACAATGTGAGTGGAGAGAGCATCAAACAGGTTAAAGAGCTGTGTATTGTCTCCAGACAGGAAAGCCAGTGAAACTCTGCAGGTCCAGGCAGGCTGTGGGGATTACAGATAGTGTGACATGAACCCAATATCCCGGTTGAGGCCGTCCTCATGTGTGCGGAACTTGGCTATCAGTTTCTGCTCAGCGACTCTGCGCCGTCGTGTGTCGTGAAGGCCGCCTAGGAGAACGCTTACCCGAATATCAGAGGCCGAATGCCCGTGACCGCTGAAGTGCTCCCCAACAGGAAGAGAACAGTCTTGCCTGGTGATTGTCGAGCGGTGTTCATTCATCCGTTGTCGCAGCGTCTGCATGGTTTCCCCAATGTACCATGCCTCGGGACATCCTTTCCTGCAGCGTCCCGATGTCCCGGATGTCTCGGATGTCCCGAGGCATGGTACATTGGGGAAACCATGCAGACGCTGCGACAATATGTAGATGATATAAAAATTAATCTTATGGTTGATAGTGAGAAAAAACAAAGTTGTAGACTTTGCGGTGGCACGGTGGCACAGTGGTTAGCACTGTTGCCTCACAGCGCCAGGGACCCGGGTTCAATTCCGGCCTTGGGTCGGTGTGGAGTTTGCACATTCTCCCTGTGTCTGCAGGGGTTTCTTCCGGGTGTTCTGGTTTCCTCCCACAGTTCAAAGATGTGCGGGTTAGATTGATAGGCCACGCTCAATTGACCCTAGTGTCAGGGGAATTAGCAGGGTAAATATTTGTGGTTACGGGAATAGGGCCTGAGTGGGATTGTGGGTGGTGCAGACTCGATGGGCCGAATGGCCTCCTTCTACACTGTAGGGTTCTGTGGATTCTTTGAACTGAACTGCGAGAAGATACCAATGGACTGGTCAGATGGCAAATGGAATTCAATGCAGAGAGCTGTGAGGTATTGCATTTAGGGAGGACAAACAAGGCAAAGGAATACACAATACATGATAGGAAACAGAGAAGTGCAGAGAGCAGAGGGATCTTGGAAAGTACGTCCAAAGATCTCTGAAGATATTAGGATAGGAGGATAAGGTGGTTACAAAACCCCAAGGGATACTTCTCTTTACTGGCTGAGGTATAGAATATAAGAGCAGGCAGATTGTGCCAGAGCTTTACAAAAACTATTTTGTTAGGTCACAATATATTCTGTCCGCTGCAGGAGAAGAAAGATGTGTTTGCACTAGAGAAGGTACAGAGGAGATTTATGAGAATGTTGCCAGGACTGGAAAATGTCAGCAATGACGCAAGTTTGGGTTGCCTGGGGTTGTAACAGCTGGGGCTGAGGAAACATCTAATTCATATACATCAAGTAAGATACAATAAATAGGAAGAAATTACTTTCTTCAGCAGAGTAGACAAAGTGGAAATAAAGTCCCAGTCCTCACATTGAGGATACTCTCCAACATGCTGTGTGACACTACCACCGGGCTAAACGGGATAGATTCAGAACAGATCTAATAGCTGAAAACTAGGCATCCATGGGGCACTGTCAGCCATAAACAGCAGAATTGTATTCTACCAAAATCTGTAACCTCATGGTCTGCCATATCCCTCAGTCTACTATTACTATCAACCAGGTGATCAGTCCTGGTTCAATAGGAGTGTGAAAGAGCAAACAAGGATCAGCAACAGGCATACTCCAAATAAATAACAAATGAACAAATAAAAGCTCTACAGTCTTGCTGCATCCAATCGTGAATGGTGGACAACAATTAAACAACTAATGGGAAGCGCTTCCATTTACTGCTCCATCAGTCTACTGTCCATCAGCAGCAAAATGATGGAAGGTATCTGAGACCATGTTATCAAGCGGCATTTAATTACCAATACTGTACTCACGATGTTCAGTTTGTGTTCCCAGCAACTCAGTTTCAGACTGACTTTGGTTCAACCCTAGACAAAAGAAGCGATATGAGATTGACTGCCCTCAACACCAAGGCAGCATTTGACCAGGTTTGGCATCAGGGAACTCCAATAAAATTGAGAGAAAGCTTTCCACCGGCTGGAATTATAACTGAACAAAAGAAGATGTTTGTGGTTGTAGGAGGCCAATTAGCACAGCCTCAGAACATCGCTGGGCGGAGTCTCTCAGGATTGTGCACTTTGCCCAACTATCTTCAGCTGCTTCATCAATGACTTTCACACCATCAAAAAGGCAGTTGTACAAAGAACAAAGAACAGTACAGCACAGGAAACAGGCCCTTCCGCCCTCCAAGCCTGTGCCGCTCCTTGGTCCAACTAGACCAATCGTTTGTATCCCTCCATTCCCAGGCTGCTCATGTGACTATCCAGGTAAGTCTTAAACGATGTCAGCGTGTCTGCCTCCACCACCCTACTTGGGAGCGCATTCCAGGCCCCCACCACCCTCTGTGTAAAAAACATCCCTCTAATATCTGAGTTATATTTCGCCCCTCTCACCTCGTGAACGTCACTTCTGATCTGGGAAAAAGCTTCCCACCGTTCACCCTATCTATCCCCTTCATAATCTTGTACACCTCTATTAGATCTCCCCTCATTCTCCGTCTTTCCAGGGAGAACAACCCCAGTTTACCCAAGCTCTCCATATAGCTAAGACCCTCCATACCAGGCAACATCCTGGTAAACCTTCTCTGCACTCTCTCTAACGCCTCCACATCCTTCTGGTAGTGCGGCGACCAGAACTGGACGCAGTACTCCAAATGTGGCCTAACCAGCGTTCTATACAGCTGCATCATCAGACTCCAGCTTTTATACTCTATACCCCGTCCTATAAAGGCAAGCATACCATATGCCTTCTTCACCACCTTCTCCACCTGTGTTGCCACCTTCAAGGATTTGTGGACTTGCACACCTAGTGGTAATGTTTGCTCTTGATTGTACAGTGTTAAGATCCATTTGTGGCTAAAAGGTCTCTGCCTGTTGCAGAAGGAGCTGGATTTTGGGCATGGGCTGATACGTGACAAGTAACATTTGCAACACACAATTTTCAGGCAATGAACATCTCCAACAAAAGAATCCAGCCACCTACCTGGGAATCCAGCCACCTACCTGCCACCTGGGGCGGCATGGTGGCACAGTGGTTAACACTGCTGCCTCACAGCACCAGGGACCCAGGTTCGATTCCCGTCTTGGGTCACTGTGTGGAGTTTGCACATTCTCTCCGTGTCTGCGTGCGTTTCCTCCGGGTGTTCCGATTTCCTCCCACAGTCCAAAGATGTGCAGGTTAGGTGCATTAGCCATGCTAAATTCTTCCTCACTGTACCCGAACAGGCGCCAGAGTGTGGCAACTAGGGGATTTTCACAGTAACTTCATTGCAGTGTGAATGTAAACCTACTTGTGACTAATGAATAAACTTAACTTACTTACACTTGACTTTCAACAGCATTACCATTGCTGAATCACCAACATCTTGGGGATCACCATTAACCAGAAACTTAATTGAACTAGCCATATAAATACTCTGACATTGAGGGCATGTAAGAGGCTGTGTATTCTGCAGTGTGTCATTCACCTCCTGACCCCCCAAAGTCTTTCCATTATCCACAAAGAACAAATCAGGATTGTGGTGGAATATTCTCCACTTGCCTGGATGAATCCAACTCCAACAACACTGAAGCTCAACACCATCCGGGATGATCTGCACTCCAGAGCCAGCATAAACATTGACTTCCTCCACCAACAATGCACTGTGGGTGCATGATTCGCTGCTGTAACTTTCCATGCTTTTTCAGCAGCTCTTCTGACCTGTATCTCCAAGGATGAGGGCCAGCAGCGCATGGGAACACGAAATTGATCTTCAAATTGCACACAATCTGACTTGGAATTATATTTCCACACCTTCATTGTGGCCTGGTCAAAATCCTGCAGCTCGCTACTGAATAGTACAATGGGAGTACCTTCACCACACGGATTGCTGTATTTCAAGAAGATGGCTCACCACCATCTTCTCAAGGGCAATAAATGCTGGTCTTGCCAGCAATGTCCACACCCCATTACAATGCCCCAGTATGGGCATGAGGATATTACAAATTTTAAAACTATATTTTTAAAGCGGACACAACAACTTTTCAGATGCCTGACAACATATCAGACACAGTAAGAAGTCTCACAATACCGGGTTGAAGTCCAACAGATTTATTTGGTAGCAAAAGCCACTAGCTTTCGGAGCGCTGCCCCTTCATGAGGTGACTGGGATTTCAGTTCACAAACAGGGCATATAAAGACACAAACTCAATTTACAAAATAATGTTTGGAATGCGAGTCTTTACAGGTAATCAAGTCTTAAAGGTACAGACAATGTGAGTGGAGAAAGCGTTAAGCACAGGTTAAAGAGATGTGTATTGTCTCCAGACAGGACAGTTAGTGAGATTTTGCAAGCTCAGGCAAGTCGTGGGGGTGACAGATAGTGTGACATGAACCCAAGATCCCGGTTGAGGCCATCCTCATGTGTGCGGAACTTGGCCATCAGTCTCTGCTCAGCGACTCTGCACTGTTATGTGTCGTGAAGGTCGCCTTGGAGAACGCTTACCCGAAGATCAGAGGCCGAATGCCCGTGACCGCTGAAGTGTTCCCCAACAGGAAGAAAACACTCTTGCCTGCTGATTGTTGAGCGGTGTTCATTCATCCGTTGTCGTAGCGTCTGCATGGTCTCCCCAATGTACCATGCCTTGGGACATCCTTTCCTGCAGCGTACCACGTATGATGTGGAGATGCCGGCGTTTGACTGGGGTAAACACAGTAAGAAGTTTAACAACACCAGGTTAAAGTCCAACAGGTTTATTTGGTAGCAAAAGCCACACAAGCTTTCGGAGCCTCAAGCCCCTTCTTCAGGTGAGTGGGAATTCTGTTCACAAACAGGGCATATAAAGACACAAACTCAATTTACATGAATAATGGTTGGAATGTGAATACGATTGCGTATCAGGGAGAAAATGTTGGCCGAGTTGCAAGAGTATGTACCGTGTACCTGGTGGATGGTGTTCTCACGTGAGATGATGGCATCCGTGTCGATGATCCGGCACGTCTTGCAGAGGTTGCTGTGGCAGGGTTGTGTGGTGTCATGGTCACTGTTCTCCTGAAGGCTGGGTAGTTTGCTGCGGACAATGGTCTGTTTGAGGTTGTGCGGTTGTTTGAAGGCAAGAAGTGGGGGTGTGGCGGTGGCCTTGGCGAGATGTTCATCTTCATCAATGACATGTTGAAGGCTCTGGAGAAGATGTCGTAGCTTCTCCGCTCCAGGGAAGTACTGGACGACGAAGGGTACTCTGTCCACCGTGTCCCGTGTTTGTCTTCTGAGGAGGTCGTTGTGGTTTTTCGCTGTGGCGCGTCGGAACTGTCGATCGATGAGTCGAGCACCATATCCTGTTCTTATGAGGGCATTTTTCAGAGTCTGGAGGTGTCTGTTGCGATCCTCCTCACCTGAGCAGATCCTGTGTACTTGGAGGGCTTGTCCGTAGGGGATGGCTTCTTTAACGTGTTTAGTGTGGAAGCTGGAGAAGTGGAGCATCGTGAGGTTATCCGTGGGCTTGCGGTACAGTGAAGTGCTGAGGTGACCGTCCTTGATGGAGATGCATGTGTCCAGGAATGCCATCGATTCCGAAGAGTAGTCCATGGTGAGTCTGATGGTGGGATGGAACTTGTTGATGTCATCATATAGTTGTTGCAGTGATTGTTCACCCTGAGTCCAAAGGAAGAAAATGTCATCGATGTATCTAGTGTATAGCATCGGTTGAAGGTCCTGTGCGCTGAAGAGGTCTTGTTCGAATCTGTGCATGAAGATGTTGGCATATTGAGGTGCGAATTTGGTCCCCATGACTGTTCCGTGTGTCAGCATGAAGAACTGGTTGTTGAAGGTGAAGACATTGTGGTCCAGGATGAAGCGGATGAGTTGTAAAATTGCACCTGGAAACTGGCAGTTGTCGGCATTGAGTACTGAGGCAGTTGCAGCAATGCCATCGTCGTGGGGGATGCTGGTATAGAGTGCCAAGACATCCATTGTGACGAGGAGTGCTCCTGGTTCAACTGCTCCATGTGTGCTGAGTTTCTGCAGGAAGTCCGTAGTGTCGCGACAAAAGCTGGGGGTTCTTTGTACAAAATGGGTTTCAGGATGCCCTCGACGTAGCCGGAGAGGTTCTCGCACAGGGTCCCGTTGCCCGATACGATGGGACAACCGGGTGTGTTTGCCTTGTGTATCTTTGGGAGGCAGTAGAGATCTCCAACGCGGGGAGTACGTGGGATGAGAGCACGGAGGGTGCTCTGAAGGTCCGGATCAAAGGTCTTGATCAGTCTGTTGAGTTGACGGGTATGTTCTTTGGTCGGATCTGCGGGTAACTGTCTGTAGTGTTCCTCGTTGTTCAGTTGTCGGTACACTTCTTGACAGTAATCCGTTCTGTTCATTATGACGATGGCCCCTCCTTTGTCTGCTGGTTTGATGACAATGTTGCGGTTGGTCTTGAGAGTGCGGATGGCGTTGCGTTGTGCTTGGGTGATGTTCGGGGCTGTCTTGTGAGTGCGGCTGATGAATTTGGTGTTGACACACCTCCTAATGGCTTGGGCATACATGTCAAGTCGAGGGCAGCGGCCTCCCGGAGGAGTCCAATTCGACTCTTTCCTCTTCAGTTGCTGCACTGCAGATCTCTCTGTCGGCTGTTCCGGTTCATTGGCTGTCTCATTGTGTTCGCTGTTGGCCTCTTGGGGTTTGTGGAAGAACTCCTGCAGCCTCATTCGCCTGATGAATTCCTCTGTGTCTCCTTTGAGACTGATGGGGTCTATTTTGGTGGTGGGGCAGAAATAGAGCCCTCGGCTGAGAACTTCGATTTCATCTAGTTGAAGTGTGTAGTCCGACAAGTTGACAATGGACTTCCCTGCAGTGGTACTGTTTTCTGCTGTGGTACCGGGGGAGGCTTGGTTGCTGCTGGTGGTGATGCCGAGTTTCTCAAGTTTCCTGTTCTTGGTGTGCATGTAGATGGTGTAGTTCCTTTGTCTCGTCTGCTTGGCAGAGTTTCGCAGCTGGTCTGCGTCCTGAGCGCAAGTTGAGAATATGGACTTTATCTTGGTTTCCAGGATGCGGCGTTTGCTGTCGAGCTGGTGTATGAGGTGGTTGAGGAGTGTGAAAGAGGTGCAACGGCAAAGTCTCTCAGCATAGTCTGTGTTATAGGTTGTCCTGAGTGGGTTCGTGATCTGTAGTCCTTTCGGTATCTTGTCTGCTATCTTGCATCTTTGTAGAAACTTGATGTCTGTGTCAATATGCGCAATCTTCTTGGAGATCCTCTCTACTTGGAGCCGGCAGTTTGCGGTGTTGATGGTAGTCATGATGTGGAGATGCCTCGGCACTTCACTGTACCGCAAGCCCACGGATAACCTCACGATGCTCCACTTCTCCAGCTTCCACCCTAAACACGTTAAAGAAGCCATCCCCTACGGACAAGCCCTCCGTATACACAGGATCTGCTCAGATGAGGAGGATCGCAACAGACAACTCCAGACTCTGAAAAATGCCCTCATAAGAACAGGATATGGCGCTCGACTCATCGATCGACAGTTCCGACGCGCCACAGCGAAAAACCGCACCGACCTCCTCAGAAGACAAACACGGGACACGGCGGACAGAGTACCCTTCGTCGTCCAGTACTTCCCCGGAGCAGAGAAGCTACAACATCTTCTCCAGAGCCTTCCACATGTCATTGATGAAGATGAACATCTCGCCAAGGCCATTCCCACACCCCCCACTTCTTGCCTTCAAACAACCGCACAACCTCAAACAGACCATTGTCCGCAGCAAACTACCCAGCCTTCAGGAGAACAGTGACCACGACACCACACAACCCTGCCACAGCAATCTCTGCAAGACGTGCCAGATCATCGACACGGATACCATCATCTCATGTGAGAACGCCATTCACCAGGTACACGGACATACTCTTGCAACTTGGCCAACATTGTCGACCTGATACGCATGATGTGGAGATGCCGGCGTTGGATTGGGGTAAACACAGTAAGAAGTTTAACAACACCAGGTTAAAGCCCAACAAGTTTATTTGGTAGCAAAAGCCACACAAGCTTTCGGAGCTCCAAGCCCCTTCTTCAGGCGAGTGGGAATTCCGTTCACAAACAGGGCATACAGAGACACAGACCCAATTCACATGAATAATGGTTGGAATGCAAATACTTACAGCTAATCAAGTCTTTAAGATACAAACAACGTGAGTGGAGAGAGCATCAAGACAGGCTAAAAAGATGTGTATTGTCTCCAGACAGGACAGCCAGTGAAACTCTGCAGGTCCAGGCAGGCTGTGGGGATTACAAATAGTGTGACATGAACCCAATATCCCGGTTGAGGCCGTCCTCATGTGTGCGGAACTTGGCTATCAGTTTCTGCTCAGCGATTCTGTGCCGTCGTGTGTCGTGAAGGCTGCCTTGGAGAACGCTTACCCGAATATCAGAGGCCGAATGCCCGTGACCGCTGAAGTGCTCCCCAACAGGAAGAGAACAGTCTTGCCTGGTGATTGTCGAGCGGTGTTCATTCATCCGTTGTCGCAGCGTCAAAATCTCACTAACTGTCCTGTCTGGAGACAATACACATCTCTTTAACCTGTGCTTAACGCTCTCTCCACTCACATTGTCTGTACCTTTAAGACTTGATTACCTGTAAAGACTCGCATTCCAACCATTATTTTGTAAATTGAGTCTGTGTCTTTATATGCCCTGTTTGTGAACTGAAATCCCACTCACCTGACGAAAGGGCAGCGTTCTGAAAGCTAGTGGCTTTTGCTACCAAATAAACCTGTTGGACTTTAACCTGGTGTTGTGAGACTTCTTACTGTGTTTACCCCAGTCCAACGCCGGCATCTCCACATCATAACATATCAGACAGATAGCTCTGAAATTCACACAATGCCTGATTAAAGTATGGGCAATTACAGCCGCCCGTGAAATCACAAGATCCTTTGTTGAGGATGAACTATCAACAGAACAAGACTATCACACATTAGCTGACTCACCTTTCTACTTCACCCTGAGCCATAAAGACATCAAAACTCAATGCCTTATCTGAAAGGTATACAAAAGGGTAATTTAAATTAAATGAGGTGATTCAGTTAAAAAAGCCATGACTGTGGCTGTCTCAAAAGCTTGGGTTAGACACATGCTGTGGAAAAAACCCACGACTTTTTTGGAAGGACTTTTAACTCAATTGGTCAAGTGATTGAGGCAGCCATACTTGTAACCTGTGCTTTTAAAGAATAGCTCTTCAGATCAGAAGCACCATCTGAAAAGCCGCCAAACAAACCTCAGAACAACTGTGCAGTCATGGTAAACCTTGAAAGTAGGAGAATGACTCCCTACCCCCCCAAACTATTCCATCTTCAGGGAGTCGACCTCCTGGAAATGCAACTACAAAAAAGCTGTGCAGCTTACTGAGAATCCTCTGCTGTACAGGAGACCTCTACTCCAGCCAAATCATGAATTCATCTAATAAATTACAGGCTTGGTGTATGAAAGAAACCGAAATAGGGCGACATGGTGACACAGTGGTTAGCACTGCTGCCTCACGGCGTCAGGGACCCGGGTTCAATTCCGGCCTTGGGAGACTGAGTGGAGTTTGCTCGTTCTCTCTGTGTCTGTGTGGGTTTCTTCCAGATGCTCTGGTTTCCTCCCACAGTCCAAAGATGTGCGGGTTAGGTGGATTGGCCATGCTCAATTGCCCCTTAGTGTCAGGGGGACTAGCTAGGGTAAATGCATGGGGTTATGGGGATAGGGTCTGGGTGGGATTGTGGTTGGTGCAGACGCAATGGGCCGAATGGCCTCCTTCTGCATTGTAGGATTCTATGAATTACTACTTGTAATCATATTATTTTTTTTCTTAATTTTGCTTGTATGTGTGTGGATGAGATGTCACATTAAACCCCCAGGACAAGTGTGCTAATAAATAATCAATGTTTTTAAATTCACAAAAAGCATGCTGCTGGAATTATTTAAATTTTTTTGATTTGATTTATTATTGTCACATGTATTAACACACAGTGAAAAGTATTGTTTCTTGCGCACTCTACAGACAAAACATACCGTTCATAGAGAAGGAAACGACAGAGAGCAGAATGTAGTGTTACAGTCATAGCTAGGGTGTAGAGAAAGATCAACTTAATGCAAGGTAAGTCCATTCAAAAGTCTGACAGCAGCAGGGAAGAAGCTGTTCTTGAATCGATCGGTACGTGACCTCAGATTTTTGTATCTTTTTCCCGACAGAAGAAAGTGGAAGAGAGAATGTCCAGGGTGCGTGGGGGTCCTTAATTATGCTGGCTGTTTTGCCGAGGCAGCAGGAAATGTAGACAGAGTCAATGGATGGGAGGCTGGTTCGTGTGATGGATTGGGCTACATTTACGACTTTTTGTAGTTCCTTGCGGTCTTGGGCAAAACAGAAGCCATACCAAGCTGTGATACAACCAGAAAGAATGCTTTCTATGGTGCATCTGTAAAAGTTGGTGAGAGTCGTAGCTGAGATGCCAAATTTCCTTAGTCTTCTGAGAAAGTAGAGGTGTTGGTGGGCTTTCTTAACTATAGTGTCGGCATGGGGGGACCAGGACAGGTTGTTGATGATCTGGACACCTAAAAACTTGAAACTCTCGATCCATTCTACTTTGTCCCCGTTGCTGTAGACAGGGGCATGTTCTCCTTTACGCTTCCTGAAGTCGATGACAATCTCCTTCGTTTTGTTGACATTAAGGGAGAGATTATTGTTGCTGCACCAGTTCACCAGATTCTCTATCTCATTCCTGTACTCTGTCTCGTCATTGTTTGAGATCCGACCCACTACGGTGGTGTCATCAGCAAACTTGAAAATCGAACTGGAGGGGAATTTGGCCACACAGTCATAAGTGTATAAGGAGTATAGTAAGGAGCTGAGAACACAGCCTTGTGGGACACCGGTGTTGAGGATGATCGTGGAGGAGGTGTTGTTGCCTATCCTTACTGATTGTGGTCTGTGAGTTAGGAAGTCCAGGATCCAGTCACAGAGGGAGGTGCCGAGGCCCAGGCCATGGAGTTTGGAGATGAGTTTCGTGGGAATAATTGTGTTGAAGGTTGAGCTGTAGTCAATAAATAGGAGTTTGACATAGGTGCCCTTGTTATCTAGGTATTCCAGGGTTGAGTGCAGGGCCAGGGAAATGGCATCTGCTGTGGACCTGTTGCGGCGGTAGGCAAACTGTAGTGAATCCAGGTAGTCCAGAAGGCTGGAATTGATTCGTGCCATGACTAACCTTTCGAAGCACTTCATAATGATGGATGTCAGTGCCACCAGTCGATAGTCATTAAGACACGCTCCTTGGCTTTTCTTAGGTACCAGGATGATGGTCGTCTTCTTGAAGCAGATAGGGACCTCAGATTGTTGTAAAGAGAGGTTGAAGATGTCAAAGTGGACAAACCACTTTGAATACAAGAAAACACACTAACCTCACTCATAAAACCACTTTGATCACAGACAATAAAATACACAAAATCTGTTTGTGAAGCCCATGAAGAAATAAATACATCAACATTTTAGTGACACTTTGGGTGTTGGTGCTATTTATCTGATTAATCTTTCTTTACTGCTGCAGCAGGCGCCAGTGCAGCAATGTAAAACAGTCTTTACTGTAATTTCTTCTGTAGGAGAAAACGATGAAATAGAGAGGAGATTGACATTACATGTTCCAAGACACTTTATGTTCTAAGTACTTCCATTAGATTGCATGGCTCGTTTGTTACACTTTGTGCTAACTTAGACGCACTGATTTTGATTGTTAGAATCGAGATTCAGGGAAACGTAGCCTTAAGCATTTTTATTCAAATTATCAGCCTTATTCATCCTTTCACGTCTTTAACCCTGTCAGAATTCCTTTGGGTAGAAAAATCATTTTCCAAACCTTCTTCCTCATCCAGGCCTTATATAATAAACTAGAACCACTGGGTAGTTCAGAGTCCATCCAAAGTGCTATTTGTCGAATGGTATTGCCCATTCCTCCAGGCACCACTTTATATTATAGCACTGGCCCTGAAACAAATTGAGCATTTCTAATAAAATGTTTTACTGGCAATTGAAAATACACTTGTGTATGACTTCCTGCTCTAATTGTGGCATGGGATGACCTCTGACCGTACGCTCCGCTTAACACACCTAGTATTTGTAACCACGGGGATAAAAAGTCAGAAGAAGCTGAAGAGGCGATGTTGGGTGGAAAAGAAATCCCCGTGGGACAATGCAACAAAAGATGGTGTAGTCCATATGAATTATTGAGATACTTTTCTTTATGTTGAAAATCTGCAAGCATTTTCCCCCCTTTCTGTACCACACCGCGATGTGCCACTAAATTCATTCAGTTTTTGTTGGCAGTACTAGTGAGGAATTATGTGATTCATTGAGTGAGCTAGCTAGCGTGTTGAATGGTACACCCCAGTCACAGTTTCTCTGGGCTGACAGCCAGAGACCGTCTGCAGTCTCTCACCCTCATTTGCAATGCAATGCTTACTTTGCACTGTAATCTCCCACTTAGCAATCTGATATGCTTGCATTGTTTTGTGTGTGTGTGTGTGCGCTGGCGCAATGCTCAGGGTTTGAAATGAGAAGCTGCCTTTGAGCTGTTGATCTTTGGCACTACAGCTGTATTCTTACGGGCTCGCCTTTTTCTCTCTTTTCTCTTCCCCCTCGATGGTGCTTGCAAGAAGGTGGGATCGAGTCAGACTGTCTGGATGGAGAAACAAGGAGGGGCAGGAGCTCAGGGTAAGAGACGCATCTTTACACACAAAAAAATCAGTTAACCCTTTACTGCAAGTTCTTTGTAACCTGCAGAGGTGAGCATGTATACATTTATAACAGTGAGTAAAATGCGATTTTTGCATTGATAGGGACTAAGTCAATAATATTTTTAATATATAAACTGAAAAGAAACAATTTATCTTATCTGTTTCGCACGCGGCCAAAATGAGGGGGTATTGTGCACCTAATAGTGACATTCGTATCTTTTAATGTTCACTTATTACAAAACAACTGCTCCGTAAACTTATTCCTAATGAATTAATAGTCTAACGTCGAACTCTGTATTTAATGTTCAATGCCTGTTTAAATATTTAAATTTTAATCTACATTTCATTTTTTTTTTACAATTTCAAACAGTAAGAATTGCCTTCCCCAGATTTAACCCCAAAACAGTTCGCTCAAAACTGTTAATTCAGTGCCTCACCGATTCCTAACAATTTGCAAATGACACATCTACTGAGGGAGTGTTATACCTCAGACGACATTACCGCCCCTAGAACTTTAATCCTGACTATTTGAGGCATTCACTTCTTAAAAATGTTTCAAATCAACGCGTGCTTTTTAAAAAAAAACATAGCATGTTGATTACAATGTATGGACTGTATTAATCAGAAAACCGTGGTTTGGGCGGGGTGTGTGTGGTGGAGAAGGAACGCGTTATCGAGATCTCTTTCTTCAGAGTACTGATTTCTTGCTGAGATATGGTCCATAAACACCGCTAGTAGCTTCCAGTATTCTGCTCTTATTTTTCTGAACTTTGACTCAGGTTAGAGACAAGCTATTTAACCACATGGGGCACCGCAGTCGGATTAAATCCCAGCCTCAGCGCCTTTGGCCTCTTTTAAGGCAGTCTCTTTGGAGACAGGTCCATTCCGACAGCCAAAGAGGAAGGTTGTCTGATTTTCCCCTCCAGGACCACCCAGGCAGATTGGAACCATTCAAGCTGTACTCAACTAATTCAGCCCAGTCCAATTCTAGGATCACTATTCTGTGTGGTTCAGATACTGAGCCAGTAAACGATTAGAGGAATTTTAGACATCAGAAGTATTTAGTACATTAGGCAGGAGGAAACTTAGTTCTGGGTTGTGTTTCCAATGACGATCCTGTGACCCCCTGCATTCCCACATGACGGAGGCAGAATAAGATTGGCTTTAACCATGGCTGCACACCCCCTCCACACCTCATCACAAGGAATAATTTGCTGACACCTTCTCGGCTGTCTAACTGGGATATGCAGTGTCTCTGGAACTGTACTCCAGGACCACAAGCTTTGGGGGGGGGGGGGGGGTGCAATTAAGGGATACAAGGGGATTATAAGATTGGGGGGGTGGAATTAGGGGAGACAAGGGGATATAACAACATGATTTATACAGAGCTGTAACAAAGTGTTATAATGTGGTAGTGCATTATATTACTAAACAATAATATTATAAATCAAGCTGTGTAAAAGACATGGATTGAATTCTCCATAACTGGATTGCAAGCATTGATCTCTGCTTGTGTAGGTGAATGCAGGGAGAAACCTTGCCCCTTTTTCCATATAACAGCCTTAGTTCGTCCTCCTTGTGCATGTACGCACCTTGGAGTCAATGCAATGTCCTCTCCTGCTAGTGTTGTAGCCAGGCATGCTGCCGTCAAGAAATTGTGATTTCCTCTAGCTAAACATTAAGAAGTCTAAAACCATTGGGTTCACAAATTCCAAACAATCAACTCCACTCTCTCTCTTTGGCAACTGTATCAGCTGGAATCAGACTATTTGCAATTCTGATTTGACCTTGAGCTGATTTTTCCCATTATAAAGATTGCCTGCTTCTAACTATAAAACCATAAGAAAAGGGAACAGGAGTAGGCAGTTTGGCCCCTCGAGCCTGCCCTGCCATTCAGTAGGTTGATGGCTGATCTGACATTCCTCATGTCCACTTTCCTGCCCTTTCCCCATAACCCTTGATTCCCTTCCTGATCAAAAATCTATCTTTCTCAGTCATAAATATACACAAGGCCTCTGCCCCCACTTGCCTCTCTATGGCAAGGAATCTTAAAGAACCCTCAGAAGAAATTCCTCCTCATCTCAGTCTTAAATTGGCACCCCTTTATTCTGAATCTATGCCCTCTGGTCATAGACCGTCCTATGGGCAGAAACTCTAACATCACTTGCCCACAACATCCTGGGGGCTGCCATTGACTAGAAACAGGGCAAGCAATACAAAGACTGTGGCTACAAGAGCAGCTCAGAGGCCAGGAATCCTATGGCGAGTAACACCATAAGATGTAGGAGCAGAAGTAGGCCATTTGGCCCATTGAATCAGCTCGACCATTCAATGAGATCATAACTGATCTGCTTAAATAATCCTCAATACTTTACTGTTTATTCCCATAACCCTCGATTACCTTACTGATTAAAAATCTTTCTATCTTAACCTTGATCATATTTAATAAACCAGCCTCCACAGCTCTCTGTGGTAAAGAATTCCACAAATTCACAACCCTCACGGAAGAAATTCCTGCTCATCTGTCTTAAATGGGGTGACCCCTTAAATGGGGTGCCCTTTGGTCCAAGACTCTCTCACAAGGGGAAACACCATCTGACTTCCAAACGTTTGTTGACCACCTACTAGGCACAAGTCAGGAGTGTGATGGAATACTCTCTATTCGCCGAATGAGTGCAGCTCCAATAACATTCAGGAAGCTCGATACAATCCAGGACAAAGCAGCCCACTGATTGACACCCTATCCATAATCTTAAAAATACACATCCTCCATTACCGGTGCACAGTGGCAGTGGTCTTTTTGGCTAACCAATTAAACTAAATCAAATCAACTGAACAGTGGCAGTAGTGTGCACTACTTACAAGGTTCACCAAGGCTTGTTTGACAGCACCTTCCAAATTCATGACCCCAAATCACGTAGAAGGACAAAGGCAGAGACAAATGGGAACACCACCACCTTTATCATAGAGTCCATACAATGCAAAAGGAGGCTATTTGGCCCATCAAGTCTGCACCAACTCTGACAGAACATTCTACCCAGGCCCTCTCCTCACCCCATCCCCATAACCCCACATATTGACCATGGCTAACCCCCCTAACCTACACATCTTTGGACAGTAAAGGGCAATTTAGCATGGCCAATCCACCTAACCTGCCCATCTTTTGAGTGTTGGAGGAAACCAGAGCACTCGGGGAAACCCAGACAGACAAAAAAAGAAGTAAAGTGCAGCAGCATAGGAACAGGCCCTTCGGCCCTCCAAACCCGTGCCGATCATGATTCCTAACTAAAAAATATTCTGCTCCTACTCAGTCCCTATCCCTCTATTCATGTACCCATCCTGATACCTCTTAAATGTTGCTAATGTGCCTGCTTCCACCACGTCCTCTGGCAACATGTTCCAAGCACCCACCACTCTACATGAAAAACTTGCCCCCCCTCTCACCTTGAACCTGTGCCTCCTTTAATCAACACTTCCACCCTGGGGAAAAGCCTGACTATCCACTCTGTCTATGCTTGAATTCTGTAGACCTCTATCAGGTCTCTCCTCAGCCTCCATCTTTCCAGTGAACATCAGGCAGAACGTGCAAACTCCACACAAACACAGTCACCCAAGGCTGAAATTGAACCCGGGTCCCTGGCACTGTGAGGCAGCAGTGCTAACTAGCGCCACCGTGCCACCTAGCAAGTTCTTCTCCAAGTCACACACCATCCTGAATTGGAACAATGTCACTGTTCCTTCAATATCACTTGGTCAGACTCCTGGAATCCTTCCTAACAGCACTTTGAATGTACTTACATCAGATGGACTGCAACGGTTCAAGAGGTCAGCTCACAACCAGACACACTCAAGGGCAATTAGGGATGGACAATAAATACTGGCACTGTCAGCAATGTTCACATCCCAAGAACAAAGAAAATAGGTCAGCCACCTATCCTCCATCTCTAAACTTTATTAAATGCTTGTTGCTGATATCCTGTCCTGCACCAAGCTGTGCCATCCATAACCCTTGTTCTTGCTGATGTACTTGTGCCCCTGGCTTTCTAAAGCCTCAGATTTAAATGTTCTTTCTTTTTAAATCCCTCCATACTTCACCGCCTGTTAACACCCCAAACTCACTAGTTTTAATGCATCGCTCCATTTACCCCACCATTGATGGGGTTGTTTTGAGTTATATGGACCCGATGCTCTAGAATTCCTGCAAACCACTCCTTCTCCTTCTTCCATAGAATAGAATCCCTACGGTGCAGAAGGAGGCCATTCGGCCCATCAAGTCTGCACTGACTCTCTGACAGAGCATCTTATCCAGGCCCTATCACCGTAACCCCACGCATTTACCCCACTAATCCCTCTAACCTACACATTTGGAGACACTAAGGGGCAATTTAGCATGGCCAATCCACCTAACCTGCACATCTTTGGACTGTAGGAGGAAACCAGAGCACCCAGAGGAAACCCATACAGACACGGAGTGGGGGGGGGGGGGAATGTGCAAACTCCATACAGTCTTCCAAGGCCAGAATTGAACCCGGGTCCCTGGTGTTATGAGGCAGCATTGCTAACCACTGCCACTGTGGCACCGCCTTCCTTTAAACTTTTGCCCACCACTTTAGTGGCTGTGAAATGTTTTGGGAGGCGAGGTTGTGAAAGATATTATATACAATCAAATGAGTTATTTAAAAAAATATCAGAGTTACAGGCCTAACAGGCAATGTTTGGACCGTGATTCAGTTCAAGCATTAATCACAGCAAAGAAAGCACCATATGTTCACTCAAATAGGCCCTTGGCAAGATACCTAATGCTCACTGAATTGATCTTTGTGCATGAACATTTCACTTGAAGTAAGTTAGCTTTTTCAAACTAAATAAAATATACAATATCTGCTGTGTTTATGGAGCACATACAAGCGAAAGTCAGCAAATCACTTCAAAGAGAACATGGCATGAATTAAGTACTAAAATACAAGCAAAATACTGCAAATGCTGGAAATCAAATAAAAACAAAATGCTGGAAAAATTCAGCAGATCTGGCAGCATCTGTGGAACAAGAAACAGAGTTAACATTTCAAGTCCACGTGGCTCTTTTTCATAGATGAAGGAGGTAGAAATATGATGGATTTTATACCATGGAGGCGAGGGGATGGAATAAAAATAGGTCAAGGAGAAGTGGGAGCTCAGGGGAAATTTGACAAAGTGTTATGGACACAAGACAAAGGGAGTGGTAATGATAGTGTCAAAGACTGAAGCTGTTGTTAATAATGGCACAAAGGATGGGTGGCAGCAAGGGTTAATAGCAGAACAATGGTCAGAGCTCTCTGACAGCAGAACATAGGGATAAGTTACGGGGGAGAAAGAGGGGACATTACAGCAGGCCAAGGGTAGAAATGTCAGCATGAGGGCAAGATGGCAAATTGAAATGGCCAGCAACTGGAAGGTCAGGGTTATGCCTGCAGACAGGTATTCTGCAAAGCAATCACCTGGTCTGCATTTATTTTCCCCAATGTAGAAGAGACCACATTGGGAGCAGCAAATGCAATAGATTAAATTGAAAGAAGTGCCTCTTGTGAGGCTGGCTTTTATTCAGGGTACTCATTGAAAGGTTGGGTGTACTGGAGGTCTGAGTCTCTACAACTGTATTGCCTTTTTGCTTGAAATTCAAAATCAGCCCAGCTAGTAAGACAAGAGAAATTTAAATTAGAAGGTGTTTAGCATGCAATTGGCTGAGGTAGAAGAATAAGGGAAGAAAAAGCTTTCATTAACTGAATGGACTATCTTGGTCCTGGAATGTTTAATAATGAAACTTAGTTGAAGAACAGACAACGAATCTCAAATTCGGGAAAAAACATTGCAGAAATAAATAAATTGGAAACAAGTCCTGAATGTTAGTTCCAATAATTGTGCGTGACAGGAAACAAGTTTGAAGCAAGCCGGTGCCTTAAACTAAGTTTATTTCCAAGACAACACAATATCAATTCCTCCAATAATTCCAATTCCCCTCCACTCAATGTGCCAGCTCTTTTGGGAATCAAATTAACAAAAGATCAAATCAACCAATTAAAGGGGAACTGCAACAAAAACCAGAAAGGAAACTTCTAAACATCAAGTCACAATTGGTCATCAGGGTCAATAAAGCACTCCAGCCCCCATGGTGCCCATTCCCTCTCCAGGGACACCCAGCTGCAAACATAGCCACAAAAGAAGGGCAGACAGCCAGGGTTGATTGCCCACTCTTTGGACCCGTTGATAGCCAACTTGTGGAGATGCCGGCGTTGGACTGGGGTAAACACAGTAAGAAGTCTCACAACACCAGGTTAAAATCCAACAGGTTTATGTGGCTTGTGCTACCAAATAAACCTGTTGGACTTTAACCTGGTGTTGTGAGACTTCTTCCATGGTCAACTTGGCCAGGCCCAAAAGCAGCTTCACAAGGAGGTCCAGCTCCCTCTCAGCCAAAGATCAGGAGTGTGGGACTAAAGTGCATCCACAAATTAAGCAGCAAATTCTTAAGGAAACTAAGAAAGGCAAGCAGCCTGGAACAACTTATATATAGAATATCATTCATGGACTCTGCAAGACCTCAAAAAAGACAATCATCTTAGGAGTCCATGAATCAAGGTTCTATGATTGCGTGGGCCCTGAATCCATTTATATTTTAGATATTTGTTTCTGAGAACAGAAATGTCCCCATTTATACACTTTTGGAGCAAACTGAACAACCAATTAAACTAAATCAAATAAACGGAGGGACAAATTAACAGAGCAGCCATTAGATCTTAACAATATGATTGATAAGACACTGACACTGAGTACATGTCCCTTAGTTAAATTGATTTAGTTTATTTGGTTGGTCAGAAAGATTGACACTGAGTACATGTGCAGGATTTATGCCCAATCCAGACCCAACCCTAGATTTCAGGCAAAAAGGCAACACGTTTTGTACAAATGGAGATCTCCAGCGTGTATCCTGAAGTAAAACCAGTCTCACAAGAGGCATTGCTTTCAATTTAATCTATTGCATTTGCTGCTCACAATGCAGTCTCCTCTACATTGGGGAGACTAAATCCAGCTGGGTGACTGCTCTGTCCCCAAGCACGGCCCTGACCTTCCTGTCACTTGCCATTTCAATTCACTATTTTGCTCTCATGGCCACATTTCTGTCACCAGCCTGTTACAGTGTTCCCAAACTCCTCCACACCCCACCCCATAACTTGTTCCTATATTCTGCTTTCAGAGAGTGCTGATTCTTGTTCTGTTTATTAACATATTCTGCTATCAGATCTTTATGCCACTATTAACACCTGCTTCCCCAGTCTTTAACACTACTTTGTGCCACCTGGTTCACCCACCTCTTCAACAGTATAAAACCCATCACATTTCTACCTCTCTTTAGCTCTGAAGAAGAGTCACGTGGACTCAAAATGTTAACTCTGTTCTCTCCACAGATGCTGCCAAACCTGCAGGGGGTTTTTTGCAGCATTTTCTATTTTAATTTCAGAATTCCAGCATCTGCAGTCTTTTACTTTTATTCGCAAGTATGTCTTTTTGCTAAAACCTCTCAACAAGGGATTAAGCGGTTGGAGATGAGCAAGTCTGGTACAAGATGTGGGACTTGGACATCTGAAGCATTGAAGTAGCTGGTAAATCACAAGCTATTCTGTGCAAGTCCTTTTAAACTTGCAGAAGGCAGATGTTTATTGCACTGAGACTTGACCTACAGCACTTAGGAGATGATGACCATGAAATGCAGCTACTTAACACCTGGTTTTACAGTGCCATGAGTACTGTTTGGCATCCAAAACATTTTTTTTAATTCATTCGTGGGACTTGAGCGTCACTGGCGGGCCAGTATTTATTGCTCAAAGCTTGTTGCCCCTGGAGGGCAGTTGAGAGTCAACCACATTGCTGTGGCTCTGGAGTCACATGTAGGCCAGATCAGGTAAGAACGGCAGATTTCCTTCCCTAAAGGAGATCAGTGAACCAAATGGGTTTTTACGACAATCAACAACGGTTTCATGGTCACCAGTAATTCCAGATATTTTTAAAAATTGAATTCAAATTCCACCACCTGCTGTAGCGGGATTCAAACCCGGGTCCCCAGAACATTAGCTGAGTTTCTGGATTAATTGTCTTGTGATAATACCACTAGGCCATCACCTCTTCTAATGCAGACATTTCTGGTGCTAGCAGCAACAGAAGCCATTCTGGCGAGGGCACAGGGAATGTCTGTTTGAAATATGCGGATTGTAATGTCAATCACTGTGTAACACTCATTTAACACCAGCACTACCAGTTTAGAGTTCAGCCAGCACCCTCTCTTAACTTTGCACAGCTGAACACACATTCAAAAGGAGAAAGGGATCCTCTCTGGCCCCCTCGTCCAAAACTGGCATTATTTAGAGGGATCATCAGTTACTCTTGAACTAGTTGCTGATTTATTTCTACTTTTTTTTTGCTGTGATTCAAGAAGTGTTTTGTGGTTTCCAGCGTTGTTTAAGGTTGCTGAAGTCTACTGGAACTGGCCTGGCACGTGCTGAAAAACTTTGTCCTGACTTCAACATTCCTGTACAAGCCACGTACAGGTGTAGTCGTTTTGATTTGATTTATTATTGTCACATGTATTAGTATAGAGTGAAAAATATTGTTTCTTGTGCGCTATACAGACAAAACGTAGCGTACATAGAGAAGGAAAGGAGAGGGTGCAGAATGCAGCGTTACAGCCATAGCTAGGGTGTAGAGAAAGATCAACTTAATGCAAGGTAGGTCCATTTCATTTACATTTGCATTTCCATTGGACTATGGCATGACAGGGAGAATAAACAGCAGCAACCTAGCAGGGCAATCTGCTGGAAGAGGAAAAGATAGCAGTGTGGCGAATTGAGCAATGGTGCAGTTAATGGGATATGGCATTTGGAGACACATTCGTTGATGTTGACCACTCATTGAAATTTTGTGGGACAGCATCCAGGTCCTGTAGGCTAGACTGCTGGCATTTACTGCCACAGCGATATGGTTCCAGTGGCTATGCAGGGCTTGTCTGGAGGGCCCTCCTGGCCATCTTGAGAAAAAGATGGATGTTTTCTTTTGACTTGAGCAGTGCTAAAAAGTGTGAATGCTGAGAGGTTTAATACCTTAATTTCTTAGCTCTAGAAGTGAAGCAATGTGGAAGCAAAGCAGGTTCAACAGATAGAGTGCAACATATGGAAGCATGCGAGCTCTTGCTGCACTGATTTTTCAAAGCACAGGATGTGTCCTCTTTGTACCATTCTTCATCCTTTAGCAGGCTTGAATCTACCTTCTTTCCCTTGACTGCTCCCCCCCATCACCTAACCTTACATAATGGCTGGAGTTTTACTGCCCCGCCCACCACAGGAATCGGAGCGGGCGAGGGGTGGACAGTGGAAAAGTCTATTGACCTCGGGCGGGATTTTACAGTTTCAGGATGAGCGAGGCCGTAAAGTCCTGCCCAATGTTTTCCTTGCAGTAATTTCCATTTCGGACTAAAGCCCAGCTTATCCTGCACATAATCTTTTATCTGCATATTCTCACCTTCCTTTCTGTCTGCTCACTGTAAGGAAATGGCAAAGCAGCTCTCCACCTTTATATAACTATATCTTTTGAACTTTTACAGCCAAAGGCTTCTTCCTGGGAAACTTTCAAGTCTGCCTTATTCACTACGCTACAGTTCAAACAAACCTTTATCTTGTAGTCGTGTTTTCTATTTTAGCTTTTAAATGTACTGGCCCCTGCTCCAGCCAGAGTGCAGGATTGCAGGCAAGCTTTTAGTAGGACAGGCTAGCTTGGATTTGTGCTAGTTCCCTCGCTATTTTGTTTTCCCTGCCCTGGCATGCATCCATTCAACAAGGTGCTTAGCACTAGCTGCATGCTACAAACATTTAAGTACGCCAACAACCTGAAGTCTGTCTGTTACCTGCATCAGAATCAACAGGCCAAATCAAATTATGTTGCAATCCACGGGCTCTTTATTTTGAGGAGTTGCCAAATCTGGAAGCTAGGTGAAGATGTGTGTGGAAATACCTAGGGTTAAATGATGAACATATGAAATAGTAGCAGATTAAGCCATTCAGCCATCGAGCTTGCTCCGCCATTCAATAAGATCACGGCAGATCAGTTTGTGTTTCTAATTCCACATTCCAATCTACCCCAGATGCGCTTTGATTCCTGTGATAACCCCCATGATCCGCATGGGGAATCATTAATTGACCTCCCAGTTGGGCTTGTTGAATACGAGCTCCCTGAAGACTGGTAATTAGCCCCCCAGGTGAAGCTTGTATACCGAGCCCTGTATAAGCAAGGCCCCTGGAGGGTCCATTAATCTTTTAATCCCAATTGTGTTCATCACAGGCTTGTGGTTATTGTCTATTTTCATTTGTGCAATAAAAGCACGGTTCCTTCACAGCTGACTCTGGAGTTATTATAATTCCCTTGCCTAACAAGAACCTATCTACCTCCGCCTAAGACCCCCGCCTCTACTGCCTTCTGAGGCTGAGTTCCAAAGTTGCACAACCCTCTGAGAGAAAACATTCTCCTCCTCTCTGTCCTAATTTTAAAATAATGCCCCCTAATTCCGGACTCACCCAAACAGAATTTCTATGTCCACCTTGTCGAAATTGGTTAGGAACTTATAAACTTCAATCAAGTTACCCCTCACTCTTCAAAGCTGCAGTCAAAACAAGCCCAGCTTGTCCAACCTTTCCACATAAGACAAGCCACTCATTCCAGATATCAATCTCGTAAACCTCCTCTAAACTGCCTCCAATGCATTCACATCCTTCCTTAAATAAGGAGACCTAAATTGCACACGGTATTCAAAATGTAGTCTCACCAATGCCCTGTGTAACTGAAGCATAATCCCCTTACTTTGTATCTTCAATTCTTCTTCTAATAAAGGATAGAATTGCATCAGCAATTACTTGGTGTCCTGCATACATTCTTTTTGTGATTCATGCACTAGAACACGTACATCCCTCTGCACCTTGAAATTCTGCAGCTTTTCACCTTTTAAGTAATACTCTGCTGTTTCTATTCTTCCTGCCAAAGTGAACAACTTCACATTTTCCCACAAAATACTCCATATTATCTGCCAGTTTTTGCTCATTCACTCAACTTATCTATATCCATCGGAACCTTCTTATCTCATATTCACAACGTATTTTCCTATCTATCTTTGTGTCACCTGCAAATTTAGCTACCATGCCTTCACTCCTCTCATCTAAGTCATTGATATAAATTGTAAAAAGTTGAGCCACAGCATAGACCCCTGCGGGACTCTGCTCATCACATCCTGCCAATGAGAAAACAAACCATTTATGCATACTTTATTTTCTGTCTACCAACCAATCTTCAATCAATGTTAATATGTTACCCCCTACACTATGAGCTCTTTATTTTCCACAATAACCTTTCACGTGACACCTTATCAAATGCCTTCTGGAGATCCAAGTACAATACGTCTACAGGTTTCCCTTTATCCAAGGCGCAAATTATTCTTTCAAAGAACTCCAATAAATTGGTTAAACATAATTTCCCTTTCAAAAAACCATGCTGATTCTTCCTAAATGTCTTGAGTTTTTCTAAGTGCCCAGCTATAATCTCCTTAATCAATTCTAACATCTTCCCCATGACATACATCAAGCTAACTGGCCTTTGTTTCCTGCCTCCCTCCCAATAGAGGGATTATATTTGCTACTTTCCAGTCTGATGGAACCTTTCCAGAATTGAACAATTTTTTAGAAAACTAATACCAATGCATCTCCTACCTCATTCGCCACCTCTTTTAGGGCCCTAGGGTGAAATCCATCAGGACCTGGAGACTTTTCAGCCCTCAGCTCCCTCAGTTTCCTCCATACAGTTTCCCTAATGATTGTAATTTCACCAAGTTCTGAACTGTTCCTTCCCCCCTCTACAATTATTGTGCTACAATGTTATTACAGAAGGGTTAATCCCCCAGCAGATAAGTACAACACAATATCAGCAAAGTTATGTGCAAGAAATATAATTGCATATTCATTTTCGAGCAGAATAGGCCTAGTAAGTGTGTGTACTAAAGAATTCTCAACATTTGGTAAATTAAGGGGTTCATTCCTCATGGTTAAATAAGCCCTTCACAGACAAGATGCATTCTGGCTTGTAGCATAGCAGGATAGGGGTTGGAATAGTCAATTAATCTATCCAACAAACAAAAGATATCTTCCTGTCTCCTATCTGACAATTATCGAGGAGCATTGGCAGTAGCCCCTGAGAAGACTGTGACTCACGCAGTCCCCCTTTCCAGCTATACAGCAACAAATTACTGATTTAGTCATGTCGACATCACGGACTAAGATCTGCATTCTGCCAACATTTATGAATGTGATTAATAATGTGTTAATGACCAGACATTGGCCAGGACACCAGGGATAACTTTCCTGCTCGTCTTAGAAATACTGCCATGCAATATATTACATTCGCCTATGCAGGGTTAAAGTCTCATCTGAAAGACGGTACCTCCAACAGTGCAGTGCCCCTCGGTACTGCACTGAAGTGTCAGCCTTGATTTCACGTGTTCAGGCTCTGGAGTGGGACTTGAACCTTGTAGTTCAAAGGCAAGAGTGCTCCTAACTGAGCCACAGCTGGCCCAATGGGCCCGATTTTACTATTTTCATTCTAAGTGCTGAATCTGGGTGCAATTCAGATCCGACTTGGAAACCTGTCCTCAGGCGCCCCCATACGCACTCAGCCTGAAAAAAAAGTCACGAGTCTGAATCGCGCTGTGGGCGGAGCTTAGCGCGCCTGAAACCATCGGAGCTCTGAACTGCGCATGAGCAGTGAGGACAAAAATTTGAAAATCGCGCGGCTGTCACGTCGCTCTCAGGCCGCAAAAAGCGGATAAAGCGGCCCGGGAGCGATGGCCCCACAGACATCACCCCCACCCCTACAACATAACTTTCCCCCTTATCCACCCACTCTCCCTCGCTACCCAGACTGATCACAACCCCCTGCCCCCCCTTCTCCCCCACCGATTGCCCGCAGAGTGGCAGCGGACCCCCCTGCCCCCCCCAATCAGAGATCCATCTGGCCTCCCCTCCACCCCGAGAATGATCGGACCTCCCCACTCAAAGAATGATCGGGCTCTCCCTCTCCCCATCCCCCTGAGAGAATGATCGGGCCTCCCCCTCCCAACCAGACAACGATCTGCCGTCCTCCCTCCCCCCCGATCAGAAAATGATCGGGCCTCCCTCCTCCTTCCCTCCCCCAACCAGAGATACATCTGACCCGCCTCCTCCTTCCCCCCCACCAGAAAATGATCAGGCCTCCCTTCCCCCGTGCCTTCCCCCCCCCAACCACCACCAGAGAATGATCTGGCCCGCCTCCCTTTCCCCCCTCCACCACCGATCTGAGTCAGAGAGCCGCTGGAAGCTCTGAACTTATCTCTTCAGCAGCTGGAGCGCCCGAAACAGACCTTTGCTGAGCATGTCTGTTTCATGCCGAATCTGGACGTGCGAACGCGATGGTAAAGGGGGAAATGCTGATTAAGTTGGGCGGGAGGTTCATTAATTCAATTTAAATGCATGCAAATGCATTTAAATCGCCGTTGCGCCCGTTTCGGTAGCGAATCGGATCGCGGCCATTTTCGGGCCTCAGTAAAGTGGGCATCTGCCCGGACACGGGCGCAGATCGCGTTAATAGCCTCATCGGGCGAGTTTACTACTTTTTCGTGCCTGACGCAATGGTAAAATCGGGCCCAACGTGGGAATAAACTGTGCTACAAAATAAAAATGGAGACATTATTTCATACAAAATTATAAGTTCCATAATGTAATTTAAGAAAATCTTGATTTCATTACTTGCATTAGGATGTCATTACAAAGGACTGCTTCCCCAACTTTTAATTTTTAAAGAAGTATTTCATGGGATGTGAACATCGCTGGCAAGCCTGCATTTGTTACCCATCCCTATTTGCCTTTGAACGAGTGGGTTGTTAGGTCATTTCAGAGGGCATTTTAAGAGTCAACCACATTGCTGTGGGTCTGGAGTCACGTGTAAGTCAGACTGCGCAAGGATGGCAGATTTCCTTCCCTAAAGGACATTAGAGGGATGTTACAATGTGTCAGCACAATAATAAGCAAAATAATGCACAATAATTGTGCAGCACAGAATGGACAGTTCATTATCACAAGATCAAACCAGTAAATGTTGGGAAAATATTGTAGTCCTTCAGCATGCTTAATGAGAAAAGAATTAGCCAGGACAGTTGTCAACATGAACAATCATGTGTGACAAGCTTCATACAATTTTTTCTTTGTGGCAATACATGTTTTAGATGGGGAAATGTAATGGATGACAAGGCATCACATGGAGAAGCACTAGAGAAAAGTAAAGGGTATGGAATTAAAGAGTGGATAGCAAACTGGATTAAAAATTAATGAGGAGGGAGAAAACAGAGTAAGTGCCTGTTTGTAATTTCTGGCAAGAAGGAAGGAAAGCGAGGTCCAAACTTCCCTTGTGGGGCAGTGGCTCTGCAAGGAAAAGTGAACACTATACCGTTCTAGACCGCTTCATGTCCCAATCCTCTACTGATCTGGTCCAGCCAGGTGGGAAAACTCAGGTTGGAGTTAAAATTGCAGTCTGGTCCTGTTGATGTAATTGAATCCTAATTTGCATATTTAAAAGTCAATCCGATGCGTTTGGGATGGGCAGCTTAGCTGCCCATCCAGAAGCCTGTTGAACAATCATAGGATACAGAAGGCTCGACGGTGAGTACATCACCTGGGAAAGTTTAGCTACCAATTTTTCTACAGTGGTTAGGTTTAGATTTAAGATTCAGTTTGGGGTCACTTCTATTCACTGTGTGTATCTGAGAATGTCAATGTGAATACAGACCTAAGTGAAAGTGGTGTCAAAATTTACAGAGGCTACCAAAATATAAAGTATTGTTCTTTTGTGGAGCAATGGAAGCTATAAAGAGATATTGATGAGATGAGGAAGGAGTTCAATAAGGACAGATAGAATTCAATGTCAGAATGTGTGAGGTGATCAGTTTTGATGAAAGAAACAAACCTTATCCCCTAAATGGAAGTATGCTCAGTGCTACTTCTAGTACTATTTCCAATATTTGGTGTGGTCTGGAGCCAAGGGCCAGGGATACATAAAAGATTTACAACCGATAGCAAGAGAAGTCACTTTACATGAGGCTGTGAAATTCAAGTCCAACATCAACGGCTGAGGCAGAAACCAGATCAACATTGAAGATTAAATTGGATTGCTGGATGAAGGGATATGGGAGCAAGACAGGTAAATGTAATTCGGACTACTTGTTGGCATAGAGGATAAACGCTGACACACACTGGGTGGGCTGAATGGCCTATTTCCATTTTGTAACTTGGATCTATTTCTATGAGTTAACATTTTGGGCAGAGACCCATTTGTCAGCACTAGAGACCGTGATTACCATGGATTTCACAGAGGCAGGTGACTGCTACTGGACCTTCACAGCACAATGGAATATATTGCATATCCATGTTCTGGACTGAGAATGAAGATAAACCCCTCCCATATTACAGCAAGTTGTACTGCTCGCCATGCACTTATGTGGTATTCCTGCCATCTGCCAATCAACGCGCAAGGGATCAAACCCATGCTTCCAAGTTATTTAATGACCAACCAACTGTATCTTGGGGACAGAAATTAAGAGGACTCTATTTGGGGTCAAGAAGGCTCCAAAATAGCAGATCTAGAGATGGAAGTAAAGCAAGAGTTACTGGTAAACTTGATAGTTTGATAATCTGGTGCCTGGATCAGGTGAATTGGAGTACTTCAGGATGCTGTTGGATGGTTGATCAGCCAGTCCAGCTCATTGATGTGATCTGAAGAGACAATCTCATTATTGGGGTTAAGAATCTTCCCACAGTTGGATTACAGCGATACTCCAATTTGCTAACATCTGGATTGAGGCAGATTAGTGAGGTATGTCCTTTGTGAGAGTGTGTTTATTCTATATCAGGTATATTCTACCTATGCACATTTCTCCATAGTTTGGTTTGGGGCTAAATGGGTTTTCATGCATTTCGGACACCTGCTAACAAAGAAAAGAATTCCAAGGACGTACACCTTTATTTTCTCTTCACAGATGCTGTTAAACCTTAAGGGCCGGATTCTCCGGCCTTGCCCAGAGCTGGGATTCTCCCGTTGCAGTGAATGAAGATTTGGCTGAGAGCCAAAATACTCTGTTCTCGTTGGCAGCAGGACGTGAACGGCCAGAGAATTCCAGCCAAAGTGTTTATCCAGCATTTCATAATTTTTTTTCCCTCTTGCTATGAATCCAATAATAGTAAAATATTAATAAATACCGATCATGGCTTTGGATTAAGTGCTCTTCAAAGATTATGACGTTATATGAGTGATGATAGATTCATTAAACTCTGAAGTACATTTGAAGTTCCATCTCTGGTAGAACTTTACATTATGACAAAAGAGAAGAGGTTTTTATGTTTTTAATAAGTTTTATTGGTAATTTTTGCCTCAGCTAGTGGAGCTTTGGGTTAATAATGTCTGATTAATTTTTTGATTTTAGTAAACAGTGCAGAAGAAACAGAGGTGTTATTTGGCTTTGTTTGCGACTGCTTTTATCATCTATTCAGTGTGGCTTTGTTTGTTTTTCTTTTTTGACTTTAATTTAATTGAATTCTCTTTGCTGTGGGTTCTCGGAGTTGTTCTATAGAATGCACCATCACTGAAATGTGAGAGGATTCGATTTGGTCTTTTCCTCCATGCCATGTACTTTTGTTATTTATTGGCAACACAACATTGTGCTCTTGCTGCCAAAGCAGCTGTCAATATTTAATGAAGTATGAACTGAGAAATTAAATAGTTACCACCCCTACCAGATGGAGGCAAGTCAAACGGCAATTGCTTTACACATATGGTTTGTACAGTGAAATCTCTCCATCTGGACATCCTATATCAACACGCACATATATATTCTTTCCACACAAATACAAAGTATTAACAGAAATACAAACACTCACTTTTGAAAATAGGATACATACGTACTTTAGCTCCTCCACACAAGGTCGGATCTTTAAGCACACATGTAGCTTGATACATGAATAAATTTTATATATGTACACACACATACACACTGTAAAACTGCATCTATCCTCTACATGTGCACACACACTATTCAGTCTACATGCTAACATGAACAACACTATGTTTTATGGAATTCTCTTCACAGATGGAGCCAGACATAATCAAATATGCCTCTTTCCTTGCTCACTTCCAGGCACTTCACAAGCAAGCACACCCACCTTTCACTGAACGCACGTATGCAGTGATATATATAAGAAGAATGCAAGCACATGATATATTTTGTATCGATGGGGACAAGGTGTAATTTATTTTCATAGAGAAATTGTTGACTTGGATGAGAAATTTTAAATCATGGTTTGGAGAACCAAGAAGTGCTTTCGGACAGAGGATGGGAGTGGCGGGTAAAATGCTTTATGTATTTTTTAAGTAATGTATTTTTCTTTCTCTCACCTTCTCCTGATCTAGGAGAGTTTGAGAAAAGCAAACAGAGTCCAAAGAAACCAAAGGGTCAAGAGGAGAGTTCAGAATCTCACATTACCCCTGCAGATGAAGAGGACGGAATCCCAATTTCCACATCAGGATTACTGCAGGTGGTGGAGAGAAGACGTATGTCCCTAATGTATTCACTTGCTTTTTTATTATCAGAAATGCATCCATATCGCCCTGAATCTGATTATACAGTTAACTGTAACACAATGTACAAAGCTGTGCTGGTTTATAAACATGTTCAGCAATGTTGCAGTGTATGATATATGCATTACAGCTGTGGTACTCTGTGTCCCTGCTTACAAAGCCCAGGATCCCATTTGCTTTGTTGACTGCTTTCTCAGCCTGCCCTGACATCGCCGATAAATTGTGCAAATATCCCCAGAACCCCCCGTTCCTGCATCCACTTTAGAATTGTACCCTTTATTTTATATTGCCGCTCTTCATTCATTCTCTAAAAATGAATCATGTTGCATTTCCCTGCATTAAATTTAACCTGCCACTTTTTACCATCCTACTGTGCTCTTGAAGCCTATGACTATCCTCCTCATACTTTGAAGTTTTGTGTCATTTGCAAATTTTGAAATTGCACACTCTAGTCTGGATCATTGATATGTATCAAGAAAAGCAGGGATCCTCACACTGACCACTGGGGAACCCCACTATATACCTTGCTGCAGTTCAAAAAACAGCTGTTTGCAACTTCTCTGTTTCCAATCAGTCAGCCAATTCCCTATCTGTGCTGATACTGTCCCTTTTATTCTATAATATTTTATACACATAAATATAATATATTTTATAAACTAATAATGGTCAGGTCATACTTATTATTTTGGCCCTGATTTCTCAACTTTCAATTCCTGTCCTTTCTAAATTGAGTCCAAACAAATGCTGACATTTAGAATAGGGTAATCCTGGCACAGAATGAGGCCATTTGGCCTATCTAGTGCACACTGACTCTCAGTAGAGCAATCCAGTCAGTCCCACTCCCTTCTTCATAAGCCTACAAGTTTACTTCCCTCAATTTGGCGGCACGGTAGCACAGTGGTTAGCACTGCTGCTTCACAGCTCCAGGGTCCCGGGTTCGATTCTGGCTCAGGTCACTGTCTGTGTGGAATTTGCACATTCTCCTCGTGTCTGCGTGGGTTTCCTCCCACAGTCCAAAGATGTGCGGGTTAGGTTGATTGGCCAGGTTAAAAAAATTGCCCCTTAGAGTCCTGGGATGCGTAGGTTAGAGGGATTAGCGGGTAAAATATGTGGGGGTAGGGCCTGGGTGGGATTGTGGTCGGTGCAGACTCGATGGGCCGAATGGCCTCCTTCTGCACTGTAGGGTTTCTATGATCTATGATGAAGTGCCCATCGAGTTTCCCTTCGAAATCATTGGACATCTCAACTTCTGCCATCGTCCCAGCAGCAAGTTTCAGGTCAATAACATTCGCTGCGGAAAAATATTCTTCCTCACATCCCACCTGCACCACTTGCACAACATCTTAAATCTGTGTTGCCAAGTCCTTGTACCAGCAGCTAATAGGGATAGCTTTTTCTTTGTCTATCATATCTAAACCTGTCATCATCTTGTACACCATTATCAAATCTCCACTCAATCTCCTTTGCTGCAAGGAGAGACACCCAAGCTTGTCGCTAAAATTCCTCAACCCTGCAGCTATTCTCGTTAATCTCCTCAGTAAGTATTCTGGCCTGTGGGGAGTTGTTGATCCCCTTTACAATATGATAGAGCCACTGTCTATTCACTATAAGCAGATTCTGATAATGGCACAGGAAAGGCATTAGCAGGCTGGCCAGTTCCTCCATAAGATTCACATTATCCTCTTCCAAGAGTTGACAGGCAAATTGTACACCCCTCCCAGCATGACAGATTCAAATTAACCCTTTATCCAGCAGCTATCTGCACTGCCAAAACTCTGATTTCTCCAGCCTTCCCTGGAGCTGCACCTTCGCTAACAAAATCCCACAAATACATCTCCATCTTTTGCACTAACGTCTGTCTTCAAATCAAAAGGCGGTGTATGAAGTCTGAAAGGGGCTGGCAACACGAGGTAGTGTGATGAGATAGAGGAGAAATGGAAAGAATGGCACGGGGCAGAACCACACAACTCTCACGCAGCAGAGTGTGTGAGGATCAGCTAACTTTCACACACTGGACATGCTGCATCCCAAAGGTGCCTCACAATAAATGACCATCAGAGGAGGAACAGTCAGAAGGGTACACAGATGTATACACACTTCTGCTATCAACTACTTTGGGCAGCAGTCTGAGACGCTCAATTCTCCTGACCTAAGACATCTCTGTCCCATGATAGTGCAACTTAGCTGCAAGAAGACAGATCCGTCTCCAACCTCAGTGAAGTGCAGCACAACCCACAAACAGGTGGCAGATTGGGAAGATATTTCCAAAATAATTCTCCTTGGAAATCATGTTTTTATGACATGGTTTCACTCAGCACTCTACTCAGACATCAACTGTGTGTAACATTACACCTACTAAATCTGCATTTTATATAATACTTTACAGATATGAGTAACTTAACTTAACTCAACTGCTATGGTCCTCCTTGCATACCAAGCATTTTCTCCTGTGTATTTGTATTCACAGAGCCTCTCAGCAGTGTCTCATCTCTTGAGGTTCACTTTGACCTGATGGATTTGACTGAACTCACAGACATGTCGGACCAAGAACTTGCAGAAGTATTTGCTGATTCGGATGATGAGAATCCACCACATGAATCATCAACAGGTCAGTGTCACCGAGTACATGCTGAGAAGGAGACGAGCTCTCGAGTCCTGCTCAGTGCCGATCCATTTGGAAAATGGACATGAAGTATAATAGTTGCATATTTGATGACAGAATTAAAAGTGGAACTAAATTTATATAAAGACTAAAACTCAAAGGAAAAGATTTGAGATAAATAAAAGAGATTAAAATTAAGCTTATTTGTGCGATTTAGACAACATGGCCAGAGATGTGTACCTTTCGAAACAGATTTTGGAAATTAAAATGTTTGAAGAAAGTATTCCATAGAATATACAGAATGGAAATAGACCGGTTGAAGTGAGCTTTGAAATGAAAGAAAAATAAGGAACACAAAGTATATGCCAGAATATAAAGGCTGTTGGTTCCATCCCTATTGTAGCATAGATTGAACAGATCCCCCTGAGCATTCTATAGATTATCTCCACCCTCGTTGGTAACTTGCTGGAGTTGAGGTGTAGTAATAAAGTGAAGAAAATGGTGAAGGGTGTTGGTGCAAGGACGCAGCCTGTTTGACCTCAGTTTTCACTGAGGTTGAGTTTGTGCTGGTTCTGTTGGTGAGGATTATGCATATCATAGTGGAGTAGGCGGAGAATGGTGACAAATTTCTGAGGGCAGCCAATTTTGAGGAAGATGCGCTATAATCCTTCACAGTTGAGTCAAAATCTTTGTGAAGTTAAGAAATGTCATGTACAGCAGTTGGTGGTGTTCTTTGCACTTTTCAGGAACTTACCACACAGTGAAGATTATGGCTGGAATGTTACGGTCATTCACGCTGGCAGGTTTTTTCATTCGTGGGACATGGGTGTTGCTGGCTGGCCAGCATTTATTGCTCATCCCTAGTTGCCCGTAGGCAGTTGAGAGTCAACCACATTGCTGTGGTTCTGGAGTCACACGTAGGCCAGACTGGGTAAGGACGGCAGATTTCCTTCCCTAAAGGACATTAGTGAACCAGATGGGTTTTTCCTGACAATTGACAATGGTTTCATGGTCATCAGTAGATTCTTAATTCCAGATTTTTTTTTATTATTGAATTCAAATTCCACCATCTGCCATGGTGGGATTTGAACCCAGGACCCCAGAACATTAGCTGAGTTTCAGGATCAGTAGTCTAGTGATAATACCACTAGGCCATCGCCATCCCACTGCAGTGAATGGAGATTTGACTGGATGCCAAATTCTCTGCCTTCGCTGCAGCGGGAGTGTGGCACAAATGGCCGGTAAGATTGGGCCCTATGTCTTTGGTGCCTCTTGATGAGTGAAAACTATACTGTGACTTTGGAAGGAATTCCGTGACCACTGGGAGGAGGTGGTTAAGGAGGATCCTTGCAATGATCTTCCCTGTGGCTCCTCTGTATTTGGCGCAATCAGACTTGTTTCCCATCTTAAGTTCGGTCGTTATCACAATATCCCTGAGATTCCCCGGCAGGGGTTTTTCTTTCCGGATGAAGAATATGAGATGGTACAGTTATGTCGGGAGTTTATCTTTGCTGTGTTTCAGAACTTCAGCTGGGATTTCATATCCCAAAAGGGCTTTGTTTCTTTTTAGCTGCTAGCTTGCTGATCTGCATTCCCTTTCGCTCTCCCCATCTCTGACCTCCTCCAGGCATATGTCCCTCCAAGAATTCTGTATTCCTTCAACTCTGGCCTTTTTCACATCCCCCATTCATTTTGCCCCAGCATTGATGCATTTGCTTCAGCTATTTAGGCCCCATGTTCTACATTTCCATCGCAAAATTACTTCACCTCTCCTCCTCCAAGACACTTCTCAAGTTCTAATATCTCCTTTTTTCAGCTGGCTGTATAGGTTTTCTCTGAATAAACCCCTCTTAATCTCATTGGGATTTGCTGTTGTTCGGAGTTACACATTATGGATTTTTAGCGAGGATTTAACTAAAAATAATCCTTTAAAAGTAGCTCACTGCATTGTTAATTCTTCCTTGTAGTCATTTACAACATCAATCTCTGATTGTCATTTCTGAATGTTAATGCAATAAGATTTTAAAGATCTGAAGAAATATGATTTAATCCCATTTGGATTGGATGTATTTTATTTTTAACATTTGGGAAAACAGTATCAATTTAGTTAAAGCTTTTCTCTTCAACTTTACAGAATAAACACCATGGTGTACAAACTGAATGTGTAGATAATTTATGACAGCAAGGAAACTTTGTTTTACAACGAGGATTGAAGACTCGAGAATGCACTGACAGAGTTGTGGATTGTCACACAAATCAGCACAACGTTTAAGAATAGGACAGAGATTCGTGGTTGAGGGGAAATTTGGATAAAAAGACTTGGGTACAGAAAGGCGCTTGAGTGAGGATGACTGCTCATTTAGGAAATAAACACCAAAACTGGGACAAAGTGTTTTTCTGTGCGGCAATTTGTCTGTATTTCTATGAATAACCAATACTGTAACATTACACTTTGCATCACAGAGAAAAGTTGGTGTGTGGGAAATGCTGTATGTTCAGAGGAAACATCTGCAGTCTTTCTGCATGGTTTCACAATGTTAAATATTAAGACAGAATTGCAGAACTTAGAACCACAAGCGTGTTGTTCATTTTTACCCTTCTTATAGTTGGGAGGGAGAGGAAGGGAAATCATAGACTCTTCAACACTTAAACTGATCACTTATTTCATTTTTTTGTAAACATAGCATATTTTCCAATAGCCTAAAAGTTAGCAGAAACAACAGGAACACTTCATCCCACACATTTCCCCTCACCACCCTTGCCCCCATTCCTCGATAAAGTCTGATGTCACTTAGTTTGATTAAATAATTTTACAGATTAGAATGTTCCTGTCAGTTTTAATGTCCAGTGGAGGATTAACCAGCATTTCCACATTATTGAGTGCTGTGGAATTATAGTGTGGGCCTGACACTTGGTGGTTGTGGGTCAGAGAATTGGTGGTTGTGGTGCTGGACTTGCCGATGATGCAGGAAGAAAGGCTGTTGATAAACTTCATCTTTTATTGAACATTATACTAACTATGTACAATAGACTCAGCACAAAGTTTAACATAGAACTCTCTCTTGCTATGCTCTGTCATCTTGTGATCTTACATCACTGATGATGCAGACTATATATTTAGATGCTAACAGTAACCCTTTATACGACATCTTCCCCCTGTCCCAAGTCTTTCCCTTCATCTCTGGGTCATAGAGGTAAGTGTTTTGGTGGCTTCACCAATCTCCCTGACCTTGTTCTGATCTGATCACTCTTGAAGGTTGCATAGGATTCAAATTCTCCATATTCTCTCTGGAACTCTACTGTAGCACGGAAATCTTCAGAGACCATTGGCTCTCTTTTCAGGTTGTCTTCCTAATCACATGAGTAGTCAGTCTATTCTATTGATGGTCATCTTTTTGTTGATACGAGTGCAATTCTGTTTCTTCTCACTATCCAGTTCTCAGTCTCTACAAGATCTCAGACTTTGTGTCTTTTTCTCTATTCTAATCTCTAATCCAGGCTGATGCACCTGGTTGGAGTTCTGGTAAATCTTGCACTCTATGATATTGATTGTAGTTTCTAGTCTAATAGTCATAATATTCCTCCTCTTTCTCCCTTACTCTCTCGATAACTGTTGTTTTTAGACTTGGCATGAGCATACGTGGAAGAACAGGAAGTTGAGTTCAGAGCCTTCTTCCGATCAGGTGTTTTGACGTAGCTAAACCATTCTGAAGTGATGTGGAACAGAGAGCTCAAAGGTCTTGCATTGATATCATTGTTTTTCAACAAAGCTTTTACCATTCTTTCTCTTCTTTGTGTTTCCATTTGCTTGTCCTGGATGGACTGGTTGACCGGTTGTGTGGACAAATCCACAGTAAATTCACTGGACCCTTAATTCGCAAACTGTGGGCCGTTGTCTGAAATGATGATCTGGAATGCCATGTGTGGCAAAAAAAAATAATGACTGCTTCTGAGGTTGTACAATGAAGGTGTTTAACTTCAAATAATCTGGAGTAATAGTCAACAACTACGAGGAATGCCTTCCCCTTGAGCTGAAAGGTCTATTCCGAAACATTCCCACGGTCTGGATGTGAATGAGGATACCAGCAGTGGTTTCTTTTGCTCTTGGTGATGGATTGCACAGATGATGCAGCTCAAAATCATTTCCTGTAGTGATTTTGACATTCCTGGACACCAGATTGAATTTCACACTTTAGTGTGACACTTGATAATGCTGAGGCGTCCCTGGTGTATTCCTTGAAGGATCTCGAGACTGCGGATTCTTAGTGTGACCAATCTCTCATCAGAAGTTAATTAGTCATTGACAATACCGAGATTGCTTTAAGTATTGTTTCAGGATGAGATTGTTTGGAACATATTCCGGACATCCATTTTTGTGGCATTCTCTAATTTTAGCATATTTTTCATCTGCTTTTTTTGCTTGTCAGGAATTTTGTTATCAATCAGCTGTATGACTCTACATCCTCAACAAGATTTTCAGGCTTCCCAACAGGAATGGTTGACAATGCATCTGCTGTTGTTTGCCTTGGACAGTATTTTCTGGTTCCTTCACCTGCTGGTCCAGGGAAATCTGTTTGGTTTCCTCAAGGTTTTCCAATTGATCAACTTTATAGATGTGTTGTAGATTTTTCCACGCTTTTCAACTTAATAGTGAACATTCTTGATTGTGGATCACATACAAAGTTTTTGTGATTTGTACTGGAATTCAGCAGTCATAGTTGAATGTCACCTGGGTAATGGGGGTCTTATGGTTGATGGCTGGAGGGAGTCATGGAATCATAGAATTCCTACAATGCAGAAGAAGCCCATTCGGCCCTTCAAATCTGCACTCACTCTATGACAGAGTAACTTACCCAAGCCCCCTCCCCCGTCTTATCCCCATAACCCCACAAATTTCCCATGGCTAATCCATCTAACCCACATTGGGACACTAAGAGGCAATTTAGCATGGCTAATCCACCCAACCTGCACATTTTTGGATTATGGGAGGAAACTGGAGCACACGGAGGAAATCCACACAGACACGGGGAGAATGTGCATACTCCACATAGTCAGTCAAGGTCGGAATGAAACCCAGGTCCCTGGAGCTGTGAGGCATTGTGCCACCACCGCATATATATTGTCCTACATATATATATTATATATATCTCGACTCAATTTTTATGAACACTACACTGATTGTGGTTAAGATGCTAACATGGAAATCCAGGTTAAGCTAAAGCCAATAAATAAATAGCAGAGGAAGAAAAATTTAAAAACATGATTTCAACAATTTTATTTTGAAAATCATTCCCAACTGAAATTAGAATGCAGTTAACACCTATTAACAACTGTTGACAGGAAGACCCTGAGGTAGACCTTCAGGCAAAAAGTGAAAAGAATTTCATTTGATTTTTCCAAGTGATTTAAATCTGAAAGAGGAATTTGAATTATTTGGTTCACCCTGATTGGTCAACACCCATTCCAATAATAATCTCTTTCTCTCTTCATTTGGCTAAAATTCAGTAAAAAATGTTAACTTAGACAACAATCCATTTTTGAACTTGAAATGTATTTTTTCGTATGAAAACCTAGCAGCCATGTAAATGGTAACCCTAGTATGTTACAAGGACATTATTTAAATGGAAACTTCTGAATTTTATATACTCTCTGGAGATGGACTGGGAAGTGAGAAACCTCATTTTTAAATTCTTTCATGGAATTTATTGATCATCCTAGTTGCCCTTGAGAAGGTGGTGGCGAGCTCTCTTCCTGAAATGCTGCAGTCCCTGAGGTGTAGGTACACCCACTCTGCTTTTAGGGAGAGAGTTCCAGATTTTGACCCAGAGACAGTGAAGGAACGGCGATATATTTCCAAGTTGAGATGTTATGTGGCTTGGAGGGAAGCTTGCAGGTAGTGGTGTTCTCATGTGTCTGCTGCCCTTTTCCTTCTAGGTGATAGATTTGGAAAACACTGTCACGGGAGCCTTGGTGATGGTACACACTGCTGCTACTGTGTGTCTGTGGTGGAGGCAGTGAATGTTGAAGGTGGTGAATGGGATGCCAGTCAAGTGGGCTGCTGTGTCCTGGATGGTGTTGAGCTTCTTGAGTGTTGTTGGAGCTACATTCATCCAGGCAAGAGGAGAATATTCCATCACACTCCGACTTTTGGCTTGCAGATGGTGGACAGGCTTTGGGGAGTCAGGATGAGAGTTACTCTCTGCAGGATTCCTAACCTCTGACCTGCTCCTGAGGCCACAGTATTTATGTGGCTGGTCCAATTCAGCTTTTGGTTAATGGTAACCCCTAAAGATTTTGATACTGGGGGATTTAGCTATGAATGTCAAGGAGAGATGGCTAGATTCTGTCTTGTTGGAGACTTGCCTGGTACAAGTGTGGCATAAATGGTACAAACCACGTGTCAGCCCAAGCCTGGATATTGTCTAGGTCTTGTTGTATTTGGATATGGATTGCTTCAGTATCTGAAGAGTTGTGAATGGTGTTGAACATTGTGCAATAATCAGTGAACATCCCCATTTCTTATCTTATAATGGAAGGAAGGTCATTGATGAAGCAGCTGAAGATGGTTGGACCTCGGACATTACTCTGAGAGAAACTTGCAACAATGTCCCGGGTCAGAGATGATTAATCTCTAACAACCACAACCACCCTCCTTTGTGCTGGGTATGACTCCAACCAGCAGACCTGATTCCCATTGACTCCAATTTTGCTAGGGCTTCTTGATGCCATACATGTGCTGCTTTGATGTCAAGGACAGTCACTCTCACCTCATCTCTCGAGGTCAGTTCTTTGTCCATTTTTTCTGATCCACTGGTGGCAGTGATAGGGATCAGAAAGCAAGGCCATTGTCTTCCTGCTGCCATGGAATATTCCCAATGTCAGGAATGATAGAGGCACAGCTACACGTCTCTACTTAGTGTGTGGCCAATTAATTGATCAATTAGTAAACACATCCTGCCTATGTCAGCATTTCACCAGTGTTGGGACAGACCTCAGCTTATTGGGGAGGTAAACAGTGGCTCTTCCAGTGGATTGGGGGGGGGGGAAGAGGTATTGATATGAGACCTCCTTATGGCCATGGCATGACCCATCAAGGGGCCCTCTGACAGCAATGCCAGCCTCATGGCTCTGATGCCATGGCTGGAGCTCTTGAACACTGGCGCCTGCCTACCTGGCCCAGCATAGTGAAAAAAATTACCTGGCTTTCAAGAGTGCCTCAATATGAAGATGCCACCTTCTTTCTGCAGCTTCAATAGCAGCCATTTCTATTGGTGGCATTGCCAAGCTTCGGTTGGCAGCTCTGAGAGGCAGACTGCTGTCCTGATTCAGACAGTGGCCACAACAGCAGCTTAACTGGCATAACCCCTTAAATCAGCAAACACCAACGGTGCACAAAATGTATTTGGACAGGGAGCTGGGGTAAGATCTGGTGGACGATGGTGAAAGTAGTGGTCAGGCTGACGGATATGGTTTACTGCCTCAGATTGTTGGCATTCCTGGGGTTTGATTGGATGACGTCATATGGCATCAGATCACATGTAATCTGAACATGAGACAATCGATTACATGAAACAAAGAAATGTTGCAGCAAATGTTATTACCTTACAAAGAATGGGTCCCTTGAACTTAAGTACACTTTTACATCGCTGGGGAACTTTATTAAAACATCCAAGTTAATGTTAACGAAGTGAAAGAATCACTAAATAAAATATCATCGTTGCAAACTATTTTGATTTGATTTATTGTCACATGTATTTACAATGAGAAGTATTGTTTCTTGTGCGCCATACAAAACATACCATTCATAGAGAAGGAAATGAGACAGTGCAGAATGTAGTGTTACAGTCATAGTTAGGGTGTAGAGAAAGATCAACTTAATGCAAGGTAAGTCCATTCAAAAGTCTGACAGCAGCAGGGAAGAAGCTATTCTTGAGTCGGTTGGTATGTGACCTCACACTTTTGTATCTTTATCCCAACGGAAGAAGGTGGAAGAGAGAATGTCCGGGGTGCGTGGGGTCCTTAATTATACTGGCTGCTTTGCCGAGGCAGCGGCAAGTGGAGACAGAGTCAATGGATGGGAGGCTGGTTTGCGTGATGGATTGGGCTACATTCATGGCCTTTTGTAGTTCCTCAAGGTGTATCTTATGTCTTGACGTCCCTAAGGTTCATCACACAGCTAATTGTTAACATTTTATTTTATAGAATTGAACCAACCATTGATGTATCCGATCATCTCATGTGGAACACATTTAAAATCCCCTTCGTGGACAAGAGCCAAGACGGAACAGAGCAGAGCGAGGAAGCACCCAAGTGACCCAGATGTTCCATTGGAAATGTCAGATCATTTTCACACAGTCGAAACACACAAAAAACCCTAGGACAAGTTTGGACCTTGTTTCAGTAAAACTGCAGTGATGAATAGTTCTGCTGCACCATACAGAACTGTTCTTCTCCTCCCTCGTTCTTCAGTTTGTAATTAAGTAGATTTTCACCAACTGTCCCTGCAGCGAATCAATTACGCAATGTTCATGCTTTCAGCGAAGGTCATGAAAGCTAGGAAAATCAAATTATCAATCATAGTCCACTCTCATGCTCTTGGTGCTGTGTGTGGGCCTGTGCTGTTACCTACTTAGGACATCATATCTGAAGTACTGGAACATTTTATTGCCTCGAGTAACTCAGACAGATGGCTTTATCGCTTTTTAGAAAAAAAAATTCCTCTTGGAACAGAACAGCATCATATGTGGTTTTAGAGATTGCCGGGCAATTGCAGTCGATTCCTGTTCAACTGGGAATGCTTGTTCTAACTCAGCTGCTGTAGTGGAAAAGTCTTAACAAATTGTCCATTTCACTTCACATTGGGTTAAAAGCTAACAGTTTGCCTCTTCACAGAAAAACTGATGGGAGAGAGTGCTGGTAGTAAACTTGCAACAGAAAAATTGAAATAAATGCAAATGAAGGTAAATACAGAATATCTCAGCTGTGATGATGTGGAGGAAATCCTCCACTGGAAGAATGATGAGTGTCCATTATGTTTTTTGGAGTGAAACACCAAGAGATATTCTGTATTTCTCACACATCTCAAAGCAGAAATTCTACACCAAACATAGATTCCCATAAATCTTATAGAAGAGTTTTATTAGCACTGAAATGATCAATAATACATGGAATGAAAGCATCATAAATAAAATCATTAATTTTCTTTTTCCGTTCCAAAACTGAATTTGTAGGGAGGCAGCAATTTCTTCCCAGATGTTTATCCTTTTTCACTGACTTAAATGCATTGTCGTACATGTCGAAACTTGCGAAAAACATATTCAAGGAGAAAAAGATTTAGCTGAGCCAAAATGCTAAATCCGATTCCAAATGATTTATACACCTGGACAAAGAAACTGAGTGCAGCTTTAATTCCTGTTGTACAAAAGCTATTACCTCTAAACCAAAATATTGCACTACCTGAAACTAACAATGAAATTGAATAAGTCTGATAGGGGGTCAATTTAGCTCACTTGACTGGATAGCTGATTAGTTATGCAGAATGTCGCCAACTTGGCTATGAGTTGGTGCAGACCTGATGGGCCGAATGGCCTCCTTTTGAATTGTAGAGATTTTATGATTCTAACAGCGCAGGTTCAATTTCTGTAAAGGTGGAGGTTATTTCTGAAGGCCCTGCCATCTCAACCTTGCCCCTGGCCTGAGGTGTAGTGATCCTCAGGCTAAATCACTACCAGTCAGTTTTCTCCCCCAAAGGAGAGAACAGCCTACGGTCATCTGGGACTATGGCGACTTTACCTTTATAAGTCTGATGTCAACTTAAAGTTATCCTGTTAAATTAAGATTTATCTTTGAGACCAGAAAGCAGTATTTATTTTCTCTCAAAAAGAATACCAGCTTCCCCCCAACCCCCTGACACTGAAGGTATAATTTGAATGTTGTAGACGGAACTAGATGTTGTATCTGATGAAGTAGATTATTTTAAAGCATATACTAATATTCAACGATGCACGTCATGAACAGACACATGGTGATTTGCTACCTTCGTTCAGGAAACTCCTTTATAATGTTATTTGCAAATTTTAAATTAACCTGGTCAGACCCACAAATAACCCTCAAGTTCCAGTCATCGTGTATACTGGTTTCTTAAAGTTGTACTATAATACTTTGGTAGCAAATCTGTTTAAGCCATTTATCATACAATAAGTGAATGTAAAAAAAATAAAATGGAAGACTTCTTGTTTAAAATGCGTAATCTTATTCATGTTATATTGTCCCCACATTTTCTCGCAGATAAATGCCAAAATGGTTATAAATATGAAAAGTTCACACTTGTACAGTTAGTGCATCTGTTCTCCATATAAGCACTATTCAATGCCCCTTCTACTTCATACTGGAATGCAAAATAATTAGAAGATGGAACAAAGTTTAAATGCCAGTGTCAGCTTTATCTACAAACAAAAAAAAGTTAAAAACCAAGGTCAATGGAGAAGATACAGTGCTGAATAGATTGAGACAATGATCAGTGATATTCAAGGAATAGAATCCCTACAATACAGAAGGAGGCCATTTGTCCCATCGAGTCTGCACCAACCACAATCCCACCCAGGCCCTATTCCCATAACCTACCCTGCTAATCCCCCTGACACTAGGATCAATTTAGAATGGCCAATCAACCTAACAAGCACATGTTTGGTCTTTGGGAGGAAGCCGGAGCACCCGGAGGAAACCTACAGACATAGGGAGAAAGTGCAGACTCCACACAGACAGTGACCCAAGGCTGGATTTGAACCTGGATCCCTGGTGCTGTGAGGCAGCAGTGCTAACCACTGTGTTGTGTTCATACTTCAAAAAAAACCAAGGAAAAGGCGGAGAGAGTTTCATGGCTTTGTAATCCTAGGGCAGATTGATTTTCTTATGATGCAGTGAGTCCCGATTCTCAATGAGAAATGCAACATTAATAGATAGAATGTATTTTATTTCATTGCTAATTAAGGTCCTCACTATAAAAATAATTTGAGCCACGCAGACATACGTAGGCCATTAGTGAGATCAGTAGAACACACAATTCCCAACATTGCCAGGGTAGTCAGTAAATCTGTCAACTTCCATTGGGAAATTTAGATCAGGTGACAGGACATTTGGATACATTGCCATGTAGAAACTCTGTCCATCTTTCAGGAAATAAAAATAAATCAGCTAGTACTCAAAATCCCCTGGCTTTCAAACAGCATCATCAACACAGGTTAAGGAAGATACCAAATTACTTTTCTCTCCAATATAGTGGTAGCTGCTTTCCGCTAAGTTAGCCACAAGAGAACAAAGGTGTTTCAAAATGTTAATATGTCTACATATACACACATATATTAGAATCCCTACAGTACAGAAGGCCATAATAATGTGGCCAGCTCAAATCTCAGCCTTTTATCAAGAGATTAACCCAAGCACTTTCATAGCTTAGAAGGTTGATTAATTTGTATGTCTAAGGCTTCTTGCCACAAGGCAAATAATGGAATTGCAATAAGTCTCGGGTACAATGAGCCAGACACTTGGCAATGCCAGTGACCCATTCTGAGCTTGGCTTAGCACTTTTCTACTTGGCTGATGATGTTCAAATCGTGAACTATTTATAATGTCATGTTTTATTTTCCATGAGTAATTTCCTGCTGTAGTTGATCTGTGATTGCAATGTGCATGGGGTGTCAAGTGTAGTCTTCAAGGCGAGCAGCATTTAAAGGCTGATGATAATTAGACACACACAGTTCCATAGTTTAGTCATTTTAAAATCATACTTTCATATTTGCAGTATAAATTTAAATGCCCACATCTAAGATAGCAACTGCCTAGATAAGTTTTTAATTATGCACAAACCCAGCATACCCCTCTATTTGAAGAATATACAATTACAGCCTAACAAGGTTACATAGGTAATTTGCATTGTAAACATTGGACATAGGAAACTATAATGAAAATATGGGCAAGCATACACAAGATTTTTTAATATATTAGATATTATTAGCTAGTTTCTTGCAGAAGAGGGGAGGTGATGGCCTAGTGGCATTATCGCTAGACAATTAATCCAGAAACTCAGCTAATGTTCTGGGAATCTGGGTTCGAATCTCGCCACAGCAGAAGGTGGAATTTGAATTTGATTTTTTTTTAAAATCTGAGATTAAGAGTCGACTGATGACCATGAAACCACTGTCGATCGTTGAAAAACCCAGCTGGTTCACTAATGACCTTTAGGGAAGGAAATCTGCTGTCCTTACTGGTCTGGCCTACATGTGACCCCAGAGCCATAGCAATGTGCTTGATTCTCAGCTGCCCTGTGAAATGGCCTAGCAAGCCACTCAGTTCAAGGGTGACTAGGGATGGGCAATAAATGCCAGCCAGGCGGCGACAGCCATATCTCACGAATGGATAAACAAAATCAACTTTCACCCA